>NC_134493.1:9270398-9445398 GCF_040206685.1 Ascaphus truei
ATGATTTAAAAACACTTAAAAAAGAGGCATGGACCCTTAAACACTAATGAACAGCACTAGGGAACGACACACACTGTCAACCCTAAACATGAAAAGGATAGTGACTCAAAAAACACTAGGGAGAATCAAAGTGAATCACAATACAGTAGGTTACTGGGTTTAAAGGCACCTACTGTATACAACGCTAAGGATAATGCACACTACACACCAAAAGGTAGACTTGTCAAAGTATAAATGACAGTCTCAAAGCATCACACATCTGCATTAGCATACAGTAATATACAGTAACCAATGCCTACAGCACAAATCATGTGTAGGAAAGGTGGTAAGGTGGAATGAAATCCCTAGATGTGTAGAGCAATGAAGTTAATGAATAGCATACTGTACAGTATAAAACATAACATTACAATCCACACAGTACATTGCATTTACAGTACATTGTATACTGTAAATGATGCATAGCATTAAATCTATGCACCATATACAGTACTGTACATTCTGCAAATGAATGTTAACAATATAATTGCAAGCTACTCTACCAGTAAATACTGTACAAACACTTCCAAACAAGTCAACTTAACTACAGTATTTTAACCAAGCAAGTAAACCAAAATCAATATATACTGTAAGTAACAACCAGAAAAGACAATTTAAAAACAAACTAACCCTTACAATACCAAGGATTACATCTATCTAATTGTAAAAAACCTTATACATTATACACAGCAGCATTGTTTAAAAACCCCTTCCCCCCTAATGTTTGTGTTAAGCAGATTACACTGAAGGGAGAGAGATATAAAGGCCTAAAGCCCCTTCCCCCCCTAATGTTTCTGTTAAGCAGATTACACTGAAGGGAGAGAGATATAAAGGCCTAAAGCCTTACCTGCATTGGTAAACCCTCCCTGCATTGGTAAACCCTCCCTGCATTGATGTCGTGTAGTGTACAGTATGTAAATGTGGGGAGGAGGGGGGCCCAATGTGCATAATGTACTGTGAGGTCTAACCACCCTCACCCCCTACCCACATACTGTACCGTTACCCCCCCCCCCCCCATCCTGGCCATGGCCCCTCACGCACAGCAGCTCCACAATTAATAAATAAATATAAATAAATACATGAAGAGAAATAAATATATACTTTATATATAAATGTGAGTTTATAAATAAAATAAAGAATATTATTTCTAGGGGCCCTAGAACAGAAGTTCCCACGCCAATTTCGCGCTCATTGCTCTTTTTTTGCTCTTTTTTTACAATGTTGCTGGTCTTGCGGCTTTGCAGTATGCAAGCAAAAAGCGCAGTGTATGAAGTCTGGGTGAGCGCTTTCCACATTTGATGCCTACGGCACCTTCCCATTTCTACACACTTCAATACCTGCACAGTTGGTAGCGCTTTCCATCCCAGCTACCATTCTGGATATTCACCTCTCACAGGCCATTCTTGCCCGAGTCTGTCCTATCAGACAGGGGCATTAACCTGTATCCACACCACCTGGACAATTTCTCTCTGTCAGAGACTTGTGCTATTTATTTTATATATTTTTGTGTAATTATTCATGCAAATTTATGCTCATTTCATATGTGGTTTTCAACATAAAGTGGCTGCTGGGCCTGATCCTAACTCATACAGTATACAGTAGCGCTTCCCTGTTTGTTTGTTTATTGCAAGCAAAAAGCAGTTTGTAGTACTGAGTGTGAGATAAATTACTGTATTTATCAGTGTTGATCAAAGAGAGTTGATCAGAAGGATTCCCCTTATATACAGTACGTAGAATTAATAAAATTGTATTATTTTCCGATATCCGCAGTGATTCTGGTCAACCTGACAGATTTTTAGTAATACAGTATACTGTACTGCAAGACCATGTGTTGTCTACCTTTTACTACAGTATACTGTACTGTATGAATGACAATAGAGTGCTGTATACTTTATAAGGGGAATCCTTCTGATCAATTCTCTTTGATCAATACTGATAAATACAGTATCATATTTATACCCCTTTAGCACCTGTCGTTCCATCCTATGCACCCATTTACTGTACAATGGTGATTGCGGTCGTATTCACGTACTTTATGTGAGATAAATTAACCAGTTCTTTTATTGCTGAAGTCGCCACAAAATACTTTTATTTACAAATACAGTACAATACAATGGTGAAACTTTTCAAGTTAACAGCAATTCAAAACATCAACACACAATAATACATACTTTACAGTACTGTACAGTATACTGTACTAGTATATTTGGGCCTTGTCTTTGGGGGTTTATTCATGCAATTATTAGGGTGACCTGGCGTTGGAAATACTGACACAGTACAATCCTACAGCTACACCACCCACCCCCTCCCTTAGAGTTTTTAATCCCTCCCTGGCCAAGCATCAATCGTCTGGCTAATCCAATCCAAGCCATTGTTTTGTTAATCTGGCCCTGGGCTGTTCAGAACAGCCACTGCTTCTAAATTACTGAAAATATACAGGATAAATATACAGTGATGTGAAATAATCCTTTCTGTGTGTCTGAGAGTGTTGAAAGTCACCAGGTCCTCATCTAGTAGAGTACATTCTCGAATACCTTTAGAATAAAAATACAGTATATATAAATATACAGTATAAATATTGCACAGTATACTGTAATGTTAAATAACCCATCCTGTTCTTTTTCCCTTCATACTGTAACAGTATCCTCATTGTGTCTGCGGTACAGTAGTTCATTGAGAGAGGAGAGGTTTTGTGTACATCATTACTGCTGTTTATATACTGTACATTTGACTGCACAAGCAGATTTGACGAACACAAGGCCCCCCCTCCCCTCTGGTGCACCCTTTTTCCTGGAACGACAAGAAAACAAAAACTTTGTTCAGTTACTGTACTGTACTGTATGTGCGTACTGTATTATGGTAGACCTACTGTACAGTAGGTGGCTGGTGCAGCTTTCTCTGGAAAGAAAAAATGGAGCAGTTAGTAGGCAGTTACTGTAGTATGTCAAACTAGTCTACTGTACTGTATACTGGAACTACTGTAAACTCTGACTATTGGGAAAGCTAAAATCTGTGCCATACTTACCTGTATCATAGTGTACCTACTGTACAATACTACAGCACTGTACTACTTTCCTGATGCTTGTCCATTGCGCGCGATGACAATGGGCAACACAGTGGCAATATGGTCTATATATTTATTGCATCGTTCCTCGGTGAGTACATCGTTCCAAAAACTCATTATGGCTGTATACAACTCGTCCTTCTTGGAGGGTTTCGCCACTTTACGGATGTGGTCCTTCAGCTGATGCCAGACCATTTCGATCGGATTGAAGTCTGGTGATCTGTGATTGGAAAGAAAGGACAATTAGTTTAAGAGATAGAGTACACAGTAAAAACAGTGGGGAACATATAAATGGGACACGGTCTACTACACTTACTCCGCTGGCGTCTTCACCCAGTTGATGCCGCGCTCAAGGATATGCGCCGTCGACGCGGTGTGCTTGGGATCATTGTCCTGGTAAAAGCGATGACCATTGGGAAAGTCTTGTGTGATGTATCGCACTATCACGGGCACAATGTTGTCTTGGAAGAAATCTTTATTCATGATTCCTATAGCAAGAAAAGAAAAGTGCTCAATAGTACAGTACAGTGCATACGGTAAGGCAACACTAGTCAAGTACAGTGCATTAGGCGGCATTATATTTGAGAAATTGTACCTTCAAAGACGACAATGCATCCCGGTCCACGCCTAGAGATGGCACCCCACACATGCAGCTTCACAGGGTGTTTTGGCCGTGGCTTCAAAGTTATGCGGCCTTTTTTGTGGAACGCAAATCTTGCAAATCTCTCCAGCGACACAGTAGACTCATCAGTGAAGATGCAATCCTGGAAAGTCTCACCGCTGTCGATCCATGCCTGGGCCTGGAGCACTCTTTTGATTTTGTTTGCGTCCCGTATCATGGGGTACGCTCTGTAATGACAATGAATAAAAAATGTTAGCGTCACAGCGCAGTACAGTTTGCAAAACAACATTTTTACTTTACAGTACAGTACCTCCTGTACTGTCCAGTACTAACCTCACACGTCCATATTTCCATCCAATTCTGCGTCTCATCTTCTTTATGCTGCTCTCGGATACAGTCAGATTGTGGTTTTCCTGAAGAGTGTTTTTAACCCTTAATGCGCTCCTCTCATCATTCTCCTCACTTATTCTGTCCACCAGAAGAGTAGTCTCCCTACAATGCAAAGAAATTATATTGTGTTATTAATATGCAGCAATATAAAATGTATATTGTATACTGTACATGTAATGTTGTAATATACAGTAAATATAAATATACAAAAAATGTATACTGCTGTACTATAAATATAAATAGACAAAATATACAGTATACAGTACTGTTGTAATATAATAAATATACTATATAAATACGGTATACTGTTGTTATATCATAATAAATACACATCATATACTGTATATTCCGTTGTAAGATGAATTGCAATATACCAAAAGTGTATACTGCTGCACAAAAAATATAAATTGACCACACATACAGTACACTACAGTATATACTGTTGTAATATAATAAATATACTATATAAATACGGTATACTGTTGTTATATCATAATAAATACACATCATATACTGTATATTCCGTTGTAAGATGAATTGCAATATACCAAAAGTGTATACTGCTGCACAAAAAATATAAATTGACCACACATACAGTACACTACAGTATATACTGTTGTAATATAATAAATATACTATATAAATACGGTATACTGTTGTTATATCATAATAAATACACATCATATACTGTATATTTCGTTGTAAGATGAATTGCAATATACCAAAAGTGTATACTGCTGCACAAAAAATATAAATTGACCACACATACAGTACACTACAGTATATACTGTTGTAATATAATAAATATACTATATAAATACGGTATACTGTTGTTATATCATAATAAATACACATCATATACTGTATATTCCGTTGTAAGATGAATTGCAATATACCAAAAGTGTATACTGCTGCACAAAAAATATAAATTGACCACACATACAGTACACTACAGTATATACTGTTGTAATATAATAAATATACTATATAAATACGGTATACTGTTGTTATATCATAATAAATACACATCATATACTGTATATTTCGTTGTAAGATGAATTGCAATATACCAAAAGTGTATACTGCTGCACAAAAAATATAAATTGACCACACATACAGTACACTACAGTATATACTGTTGTAATATAATAAATATACTATATAAATACGGTATACTGTAGATGTACACTACAGTTTTCTATATTTTTTTTGGTTAAGTTTTATAAATACAGTATACTGTACAGTACTTACGCATTTGTTACCCTTGGTGCCTTTTTGCGGTCTCTGTTTTTTCCTTGTGCATGATAGCACACAGTGCTTGATGGCACAACGAGGCCAGAAGCAGTTAACCAGCGCTGGATATCTGCAATTCGTTGTCCGCTCGTGTACATCTCCTTCATTCTCATGCTGAGATCCTTTGAAATCTTCTTAACAGGCATTGCTGCGAGTACTGTAGAAAGAAATACAAACACAAGAATGTGTATTCGATGTTTAGTCGATGTGTATTCAATGTGCAGTGAATCCACAAAATGGATGGTGTATTTATATGTTAATGACTCACATAACAGACCACCCACTTTCAACACCTGTACCTGGCCACCATGCATAAAAGGTTGTACACGTTGCATAGCCCACCACTTGCTGATCTTTATCTGAGGCATTGTCCAGATACTGCATTGTGCCTCCCGCTTACATGGAGCATCCCCGGTTCTATGGACGAAAGAATCATCTCACCTCTGCTGTGCCTGCCACACTGAAAAAGAGAAAGGCAGTTACCGTTCCCAAGCCAAAGGCAAAGCGACAGGCTAAGGCCAACAAAGAAAACCTTCTGCTGACCCCAAAGGCTAAGGCTTTTAAAACACGTCAGCCTTATTATGTGAAGAAGAAATACGGTACTGTGCTCGGTTCGCAAGACGCATGGCAGCCAACTCACCGAATCCGCAGACCACTTGCTCCCATATGCTTCGACGACTCTGCTGTAGCTGTCCCGGAAATCTTCAGCCCGGCTTCTCCACCCCCATCTTCTCCGGTTCCATCTGAAGATGCTGCTGCCTCTGAAATCAACGGGTCACTGTCTCCTTTGCTCTTGGACGACTCTGCTTCTCTCCCGGAAATCCAGCGGTCACCTTCTCCATCCCTCTTCCACCACGCTGCAGCTTCTCCTGTACCGGGCATCCCCAGGTCACCTCTTCCACTCTCCATCGATGCCGCTTCTCTCCAGGGAACCCCCATCTCATCCTCCGTTGCACCCATCCCCCCAGATCTCCAGATGCCATGCACAAGCAGCTCGTTGGACCGGATCCTGAATGGGCTAAGTGTGGATCTCCCCGGGAATTCTAGTGTGCTGGCAAAGCTAGATCTGCTTCTGGAGTCGGTGCTACATATGGAGCAACGGCTGGATCAACGGATGCTACATATGGAGCAACGGATGGATCAACGGATGGACAAGATAGAGGCAGACATAGCGGGCATACATTATTTGCTCGGTGTTAATGCCCCTGTTTCCCCGACGCTGGAGCAGGGGGGTGACATGGATGTGATGCATGGTACCTTCGACCCCCTTCCATCACCAAGCACACCCCCTCCACCAGAAGATACAGTGTACTATGCTATTGAGGAGGACATGACAACCCCATCTAGACCACGCCAGGAGACAACCCGGCGACCACTACCGGAGGAAAGCTTCCTCCCAGACACCCTACCATTGCCCATCGCCTCAAGTACACCCGCTCCCAAAAGACTTCCTACACCCGCTCGCATACAAACAGTGCCCGACATCTCCCTGTGCGATCTGACACCGGCGCTGAGGGAGAAGTATAGGGTGAGGAGTGCTGGTATACCACACAAGTATGCCTTGATCATATTTAAACACCATGTTCCCTACACATTGTACTGCGAGTGGGTGTTCAAAGTGAACTATGATGGGAATCGCCAAAAAAATGCCCTTCCTGCCAATTTAAGGAAAAAGATTGTGGAAGAAATGCAGCGCTATTACCCTGTTACAGATCCTGTAATGAGAGGCGTTAGAGACTGCATTAATGGCGTTTTGCGCCATGCAAGGCATCGGCCATGGCTGGAAAATGGGGAGGACTTTCAGTGAGACCATACTGTAATGTTGTGCTGTACTGTACAGTACATGTTTTACCCTATAGTACCTGCTGTACTTAAACAAAGGATACTGAATGTTGTTGTGTGTTGCACGGTTTTTGTACTGTATTTGTAAATAAAAGTTTTTAGTGGCGACTTCAGCAATAAAAGAACTGCTTAATTTATCTCACACTCAGTACTACAAACTGCTTTTTGCTGCCAGACTGCAAACCCGCAAGACCAGCAACATTGTAACAAAAGAGCAATGAGCGCGCAATTGGCGTGGGAACTTCTGTTCTAAGGCCCCTATAAATAATATTCTTTATTTTATTTATAAACTCACATTTATAAACCCCGTCACCCACCCCCGCTAAACACAATAAAAAATAATCACACACAGCATCCCCGCAATAAATAAATAAATAAATACAAATAAATACATTTGAAATACATTTTTATTGATAGTGTAGATGTGCAGGGGGTCTCTGGAGCTGAACCGCACAGGTTTTAGGTCTGGGGACCCCGTGCCCCCCGAGATACAGGCCCCTTTAGGGGGTGCCGGTAGCCCTCTGCTTGGTTTAAAGGTCCGATCACGTGATCGCGGCCTGTAAACCAAGCAGAGCAGAGGGATACCGGCACCCCCTAAAGGGGCCTGTATCTCGGGGGGCACGGGGTCCCCAGACCTGAAACCTGTGCGCTTCAGCTCCGGAGAACATCTACACTGTGAATAAAACACACACATCATTAAAGAATCATTCTTTAGCTTAGCGGCTATGCGCTATGGTAAAGAAGCAGCATTTCTGTCTTTTTAATAATATTGTAGAGTGAGCAGGGGGTTCCCTGAGACAGAAATCTAATCTCAGGGGACCCCCTGCTCCTGCACAATATTATTAAAAGTTCAGAAACGAGGCTTCATTAGCATAGCGTATAGCCGCTAAGGTAATGAAGGGGTTAACGCATAATAACCAATAAATACATTCAATACACTACCCACTACCCATGGCAACCTCCGCTGCTGTACAGTAAAACAGAGAAAAAAAATAACACTTTCAAAGTAATGTCCCCTAACCCCTTAATCACCATAGCGGTTATTAACCGCTACAGTCATGAAGGGGTTAACCCACCCTCACCCACCACTTGGGACGCCTACTGTACATACCCTCCCACTCTAACCCCCCACCCCGTGAGGCCTAACCACCCTCAACCCTCACCCACTAACTACCCACAAGGGAGGCCTACCCACATACCGTTGGGGAAACACCCCACCCCCACCCCAGTACCCACAATAAAAACAGTACAATCACCCACAATAAACAGCATTCTATTTATTAAATACATTACCCACCCCCTGTGCCCCCCCCCCCCATAAATACAAGATTTATTCTTTTACATTCAGGGTCCATAACGTAGCCCCACGCTAGTCCCCGGTGGGCTGGCAGGGCACCTGGACAGACCTACAGTTTACCAGCAGCATTCCACAGGTTCTGGAGGCCTGCTGGTGGATCCTGCCAGCACCATGGCGCTCAGGTGGTCTCCTTGGGTCACCGTGAGCCACAATTGGGTCCACACGGTAGGCCCAAGGATGTCTGGGAGCCCCGGGTCAAACCCACAGGTGTCTGCGGGGCCTCGGGTGGTTCCCATGGGGATCTGGGGAACTCACGGGTGCTCACTACGGGTCCGCGGTGCCCCCACAGAAGTGGGACCACACATCATCATCCCCGCACCTACGGCTCGGAGGTGCCCCCACAGAAGTGGGACCACACATCGTCATGCCCGCAGACTACGGGTCCGCGGTGCCCCCACAGAAGTGGGACCACACATCATCATCCCCGCATGTGTCACCCGTGGAACCACCAGCCTGCTACCCTTTAGGATACCCGAGGATTCCCCGCGGGTGGTCTCCAGAGGTCCCACGCAAAACCACGGAAGTAACCCTGAATGTAAAAAAAATAAACCTGGCCTATACATTCAATACATACACCCTCCCCCCCAACACCTACAGTACAATAATGTGCAAAATAACTATTATCCAGATATGGATAATAGATTAATTGCCCATTATTAAAAACATTAACTAGCATATACAAATAAATAAAGTACTACTGACCTCATCAATACGAAGTGTCCGATGCCAGCGCCTTCCTTCTCTTGCCCACACAAAACATAGCCAAAACCAAGCCAATACATTGCAATTACATTCAGATATCAATTAACCCCTTAAACACCTTATCGGATAATAACCGCAAAGGTAATTAAGGGGTTAAGCCACACAGGCACGATACCCACCCTTCACCCATGAATTTGTACTGTGGCTTCATCATGCAACTATATATATATATACTGTATATATATACATACAGAGAGACAGAGAGAAAGAGAGAGAGAGAGATATATACAGTATATATATATACACACGTTATATACACACCCATGATAAACCAAATATACAGTACAAATAAATGTAGAAGGGTTATCAAAACCATACTGTTCTACAACCAAACACTTCTCCATACAGACACTACATTAAAAATCAATTTCCTTTAAAAATCCTAACTGATCTCACAATCTACTGTACTGTATATGATCACAAACCAATGAAAAAAGTCACATTCCAAAATGCATAAAATCTATGCACCATACTGTATACATTCTGCAAATTAATCAACGTAAACAAAAATCAATTAGCAATCATTATTTAGATCTCTAAACATTTCACACTCAATCATGAACAATGAAACCATTAACAGATTCACGCCTAGAGCAGAACAATTAAGCCTTTGAAAAAATATAAGTACCGACAAAAATACAACCTTTCCAAACCAAGCCTACAGTACCTACAGTATCCCTGACCTTCCTCAAACACACAATACAATACCAAGGAATAATACATCTATCTAATTTTAAAATACTTTAAACTCACAAAATAATTAAAAACACATCTAATCCAGCTTTTAAAACATCATCATTTCTTACCCTGAATGTATACTGTACAGTATATCTCTCTAGACATATATATTGTACATACATACATACAGTGGCAAGAAATGATATACCACAAAAAAATAAAAATACACAGGTTAAAAAACCTTTTGAAAAAATTAACAAGTTAAATAAAATACATTTCTTTACTGTAGTTCACTTACCATTACTTGCCCCCACCGACTCCCGTTGCCCAGCTTACTCACGAACCAATCCACGATCAGGAACCCATAAAATAATAAACCATTGAAAATAATAAACATTAAACTAAAAATCCAAACCAATCCACGGGTCTTCTACTTGTAATACACCTTCATCTGTATTCTTCTTTCTTCTATCTCCTTCCGGGCGGGGCAGGGCGTGGTCTTCTTTCCATCATCGGCCACGCCCTTGTCTTTTTCCTTCTCCGGAGGTCCTTCCTCCGCGGCGTCTGGCTGCAAAATGAGACGACATAGGCTTTTAAAGGCCTATGACGTCACATTTTGCGTCATGGTTCCCACGGTCCTGATTGGACCGTGAAAACCATGTGTGTTGGCCGATAATAAAAAAATGATGACGTCACTTAAAGGGAATGAAAGCACAGCCAATCAGAATGGCTTTGCTTCAATTGCCTTTAAGATGACGTCATGAAAAGGCACATGGCCGTGCACACATGGTACTAGAGCCAATCAGAGCGTGGGAACTTTATCCCTACTCTGATTGGCTCTGGTATACCATGTGTCAGGGGCTTGGGGGAGAAAGGATGTGACGTCAATGAAAACCTGTCACGTGGTACGGTAGCCAATCAGAGCGTGGGAACTTTATCCTTATTGACGTCACATCCTTTCTCCCCCAAGCCCCTGACACATGGTATACCAGAGCCAATCAGAGTAGGGATAAAGTTCCCACGCTCTGATTGGCTCTAGTACACTGGCGACACACTTTATTCGAGCTTGGCTAGTCCCACGAATTCGGGTATACCCGGGTGTATTGAGGTTTGTGACTGTTTTCTGCCCGAGTACATTGAGTTATTTTCCAAGCAGGGATTAAAGCATTTTATTCCCGCTGGCTGCAATACTGCACAGTATATATATATAAACTGCATTACAATTTATGAATTTATGCCATCTGGTAGACACGCGAAGCATTGCAGCCTATTAAATCCTAATCATTATCATTTAACAGATCAGCCGCCCATCAGCCAGGCATGAACCCAGGCTGGGAAGGCAAATGCAACGGGGCTTGTCAGAGGTTAGGAGTGGCGCATTCCAGGTATCTGCCAGGTACATACCGGGTATTTGCTCGAATAAAGTGTGTCGGTGCAGTACCATGTGTGCACGGCCATGTGCCTTTTCATGACGTCATCTTAAAGGCAATTGAAGCAAAGCCATTCTGATTGGCTGTGCTTTCATTCCCTTTAAGTGACGTCATCATTTTTTTATTATCGGCCAACACACATGGTTTTCACGGTCCAATCAGGACCGTGGGAACCATGACGCAAAATGTGACGTCATAGGCCTTTAA
The DNA here is from genome assembly GCF_040206685.1 of Ascaphus truei. Classification (NCBI taxonomy): domain Eukaryota; kingdom Metazoa; phylum Chordata; class Amphibia; order Anura; family Ascaphidae; genus Ascaphus; species Ascaphus truei. Next base: position 9,282,080 of record NC_134493.1, read on the forward strand.
AAGCCTATGTCGTCTCATTTTGCAGCCAGACGCCGCGGAGGAAGGACCTCCGGAGAAGGAAAAAGACAAGGGCGTGGCCGATGATGGAAAGAAGACCACGCCCTGCCCCGCCCGGAAGGAGATAGAAGAAAGAAGAATACAGATGAAGGTGTATTACAAGTAGAAGACCCGTGGATTGGTTTGGATTTTTAGTTTAATGTTTATTATTTTCAATGGTTTATTATTTTATGGGTTCCTGATCGTGGATTGGTTCGTGAGTAAGCTGGGCAACGGGAGTCGGTGGGGGCAAGTAATGGTAAGTGAACTACAGTAAAGAAATGTATTTTATTTAACTTGTTAATTTTTTCAAAAGGTTTTTTAACCTGTGTATTTTTATTTTTTTGTGGTATATCATTTCTTGCCACTGTATGTATGTATGTACAATATATATGTCTAGAGAGATATACTGTACAGTATACATTCAGGGTAAGAAATGATGATGTTTTAAAAGCTGGATTAGATGTGTTTTTAATTATTTTGTGAGTTTAAAGTATTTTAAAATTAGATAGATGTATTATTCCTTGGTATTGTATTGTGTGTTTGAGGAAGGTCAGGGATACTGTAGGTACTGTAGGCTTGGTTTGGAAAGGTTGTATTTTTGTCGGTACTTATATTTTTTCAAAGGCTTAATTGTTCTGCTCTAGGCGTGAATCTGTTAATGGTTTCATTGTTCATGATTGAGTGTGAAATGTTTAGAGATCTAAATAATGATTGCTAATTGATTTTTGTTTACGTTGATTAATTTGCAGAATGTATACAGTATGGTGCATAGATTTTATGCATTTTGGAATGTGACTTTTTTCATTGGTTTGTGATCATATACAGTACAGTAGATTGTGAGATCAGTTAGGATTTTTAAAGGAAATTGATTTTTAATGTAGTGTCTGTATGGAGAAGTGTTTGGTTGTAGAACAGTATGGTTTTGATAACCCTTCTACATTTATTTGTACTGTATATTTGGTTTATCATGGGTGTGTATATAACGTGTGTATATATATATACTGTATATATATCTCTCTCTCTCTTTCTCTCTGTCTCTCTGTATGTATATATATACAGTATATATATATATAGTTGCATGATGAAGCCACAGTACAAATTCATGGGTGAAGGGTGGGTATCGTGCCTGTGTGGCTTAACCCCTTAATTACCTTTGCGGTTATTATCCGATAAGGTGTTTAAGGGGTTAATTGATATCTGAATGTAATTGCAATGTATTGGCTTGGTTTTGGCTATGTTTTGTGTGGGCAAGAGAAGGAAGGCGCTGGCATCGGACACTTCGTATTGATGAGGTCAGTAGTACTTTATTTATTTGTATATGCTAGTTAATGTTTTTAATAATGGCCAATTAATCTATTATCCATATCTGGATAATAGTTATTTTGCACATTATTGTAATGTAGGTGTTGGGGGGGAAGGTGTATGTATTGAATGTATAGGCCAGGTTTATTTTTTTTACATTCAGGGTTACTTCCGTGGTTTTGCGTGGGACCTCTGGAGACCACCCGCGGGGAATCCTCGGGTATCCTAAAGGGTAGCAGGCTGGTGGTTCCACGGGTGACACATGCGGGGATGATGATGTGTGGTCCCACTTCTGTGGGGGCACCGCGGACCCGTAGTCTGCGGGCATGACGATGTGTGGTCCCACTTCTGTGGGGGCACCTCCGAGCCGTAGGTGCGGGGATGATGATGTGTGGTCCCACTTCTGTGGGGGCACCGCGGACCCGTAGTGAGCACCCGTGAGTTCCCCAGACCCCCATGGGAACCACCCGAGGCCCCGCAGACACCTGTGGGTTTGACCCGGGGCTCCCAGACATCCTTGGGCCTACCGTGTGGACCCAATTGTGGCTCACGGTGACCCAAGGAGACCACCTGAGCGCCATGGTGCTGGCAGGATCCACCAGCAGGCCTCCAGAACCTGTGGAATGCTGCTGGTAAACTGTAGGTCTGTCCAGGTGCCCTGCCAGCCCACCGGGGACTAGCGTGGGGCTACGTTATGGACCCTGAATGTAAAAGAATAAATCTTGTATTTATGGGGGGGGGGGGCACAGGGGGTGGGTAATGTATTTAATAAATAGAATGCTGTTTATTGTGGGTGATTGTACTGTTTTTATTGTGGGTACTGGGGTGGGGGTGGGGTGTTTCCCCAACGGTATGTGGGTAGGCCTCCCTTGTGGGTACTGACTGGGTGGTTAGGCCTCACGGGTGGGGGGGGGGGAGGGGTTAGTGTGGGAGGGTATGTAGGCATCCCGAGTGGTGGGTGGGTGAGGGTGGGTTAACCCCTTCATGACTGTAGCGGTTAATAACCGCTATGGTGATTAAGGGGTTAGGGGACATTACTTTGTATGTTTTAATTTTTGTGTCTGTTTTGCAGAAGCAGAGGGGCCATGGCCAGGATGGGGGGGGGGGTTAACGGTATGTGGGTAGGGGGTGAGGGTGGTTAGCAATGCAGGGAGGGAGATTTACTGGTAACAGAAACATCTATCTCCCTTCAATGTAATCTGTTTAAAGCCCCCTCCCCCCTAATGTGTGTTTCTGTAAAATCTCTCTCCCTTCAATGTACTGTAATCTGTTTAACAGAAACATTAGGGGGGAAGGGGCTTTAGGCCTTTATATCTCTCTCCCTTCAGTGTAATCTGCTTAACACAAACATTAGGGGGGAAGGGGTTTTTAAACAATGCTGCTGTGTATAATGTATAAGGTTTTTTACAATTAGATAGATGTAATCCTTGGTATTGTAAGGGTTAGTTTGTTTTTAAATTGTCTTTTCTGGTTGTTACTTACAGTATATATTGATTTTGGTTTACTTGCTTGGTTAAAATACTGTAGTTAAGTTGACTTGTTTGGAAGTGTTTGTACAGTATTTACTGGTAGAGTAGCTTGCAATTATATTGTTAACATTCATTTGCAGAATGTACAGTACTGTATATGGTGCATAGATTTAATGCTATGCATCATTTACAGTATACAATGTACTGTAAATGCAATGTACTGTGTGGATTGTAATGTTATGTTTTATACTGTACAGTATGCTATTCATTAACTTCATTGCTCTACACATCTAGGGATTTCATTCCACCTTACCACCTTTCCTACACATGATTTGTGCTGTAGGCATTGGTTACTGTATATTACTGTATGCTAATGCAGATGTGTGATGCTTTGAGACTGTCATTTATACTTTGACAAGTCTACCTTTTGGTGTGTAGTGTGCATTATCCTTAGCGTTGTATACAGTAGGTGCCTTTAAACCCAGTAACCTACTGTATTGTGATTCACTTTGATTCTCCCTAGTGTTTTTTGAGTCACTATCCTTTTCATGATTAGGGTTGACAGTGTGTGTCGTTCCCTAGTGCTGTTCATTAGTGTTTAAGGGTCCATGCCTCTTTTTTAAGTGTTTTTAAATCATGTACTGTTTATTCATCCCTTTTTGCACTGTGTCAAATAAATAAACAAATATATCAATTGCATACCTGAGTGCTCCCATACGGGTTACTTTTTTCTCTTTTCACTCACATACAGTATGTATATATATATATATATATATATATATATATATACAGTATATATATATATATATATATATATATATATATAAATATAGCTGTATGATATATATATATATATATATATATATATATATATATATATATATATACACAGTGTATATATGTATACTGTATGTATATATATATATATATATATATATATATATATATATATATATACAGTGTATATATATATACAAAGTATATACTGTACAGTATATATTTATTTCTCTTCATGTCTTTATTTATTTATTTATTTAGATTTATTTATTAATTGTGGGGCTGCTGTGCGTGAATTTTTTTTATTGGGGGTGGGGGGGGTGTTTGGCCCTCAGCACTCAGAAACACAGGCCAGACAGATTTAAACACACACACAATAGGGGGAGGTTTTTTTACATAGCTTGCAGGGAAGTTTAACGCACACACAATAGGGGGATAGGGGGAGGGTTTTTTACATAGATTAGAGAGAAGGCAGGGCGTTTTAAAAGCGAGAATAGGGGAGGGGGTTTTACATAGATTTTATTTATTTATTTAGATTTATTTATTAATTGTGGGGCTGCTGTGCGTGAATTTTTTTTATTGGGGGTGAGGGGGGTGTTTGGCCCTTGGTGTGAGTTTACGACTTGCAGCAGCAGCACAATGAATAAATATAAATAAATAAATAAATAAATGACAATAAATACATTTGAAATACATTTTTATTGATAGTGTACATGTGCAGGGGGTCTCCGGAGCTGAAGCGCACAGGTTTCAGGTCTGGGGACCCCGTGCCCCCCGAGATACAGGCCCCTTTAGGGGGTGCCGGTATCCCTCTGCTCTGCTTGGTTTACAGGCCGCGATCACGTGATCGGACCTTTAAACCAAGCAGAGGGCTACCGGCACCCCCTAAAGGGGCCTGTATCTCGGGGGGCACGGGGTCCCCAGACCTAAAACCAACGCGGTTCAGCTCCGGAGACCCCCTGCACATCTACACTATCAATAAAAATGTATTTCAAATGTATTTATTGTCATTTATTTATTTATTTTTTGGCGGCTGCTGTGTGTGTGTATTTTTTTATTGTGGGTAGCGGGAGGGTGGGTGAATGGGGTATTCGCCCCAACGATGGTTGGGGAGGGCTTGCGGGGGGGGGGGGGGGGTTGGGGTAGCGGGAGGGCTTAACCCCTTCATGACCGTAGCGGTATTAACTGCTACGATCGTGAAGGGGTTAAGTGCACCCGCAACCCCCCCCCCCCCCTCCCGCAAGTCGTAAACTCACACCAAGGGCCAAATACCCCCCTCACCCATCCCCACTACACACAATAAAGCGGGCACGGTGGGTTAACCCCTTCATTGCCTTAGCGGCTATCCGCTATGGTAATGACGCAGCATTTTCCGTATTTTTAATAATATTGATCAGGAGCAGGGGGGGGGGGGGGTTCCCTGAGCATTAATCATTAATTTCTGGCTCAGGGAACCCCCTGCTCACTGTACAATATTATTAAATCTCTCTCTGCTGCAAACACATCTCGCCCCCAGTATGTGCAGTAATTTACTGAACATATACTGTAGAATAAATGCATAGTTTTATTTATTCGGGTTTATTACACAGTATACTGTATGGCCGGAAAACATCAGCATACAGTACAATATAATCCATCGAAATCCCCCCATTAGCCGTTTTCTTTTCTGAGGAAAAACAAAATGAAAAGTTTTAATGTACAGTAATGGTCAGCCCCCTAAAGAAGTTCCCAGCCAGCCCCACCAAAATAATACGGCAAAAATACAGTACTCACCATACTGTACAGTATTGTACTAAATTTCCCATTCAGCTTGCGCTGGCGCCGGCCCACTTCCAGTCCAGCTTTCATCATTTTGCAGAGGGACTAGCCCACCTGTAGTCAGCGGGAAATCGCTTAGGTACATGCAAGCTTCATCAAAACTGGCTGCGAAATCCATCTCAGAGTTGTAACCGACGGCGGGACCATGATGATAAGCTGGTGCTGCTGCTGGTTCTGGTTCTGGTTCTGGCGCATTGCTTGGCAGGGACTGTCGCTTCTTATTTCGTTTTAACACGACCCTTCGCCTTTTGCCGCCTCCATTATCATAGATACGGGAAAAACCCTGTGACACACACCAATACCCTCCAACAAATTGGGGCTCAATACGGTGAAAACAGGGGTCACTACATAACCTTTTCCTTATTGCATGCTTCCACAAATGAGGAGTTGGCGAAAATCTGTAAAAGTCATAATTTTCGATAAAATACTGATAAATTTGAACAACTGTTGCCATCTTATCCTCTGTTGCATTTATAGCGGCCCATATCAAATAAGCATAACTTCTGTCAGGTTTTTGGAACACGGGCTCCACTTGAACACTCATGTCTCTGTAGAATAGTGTAAGTGAAAATGATCTTTGTCTTTATTTAATACATTACTGTATGTAAAGCCTAAATTGATACATTTTTTGCAACTATTCCTTCAGTCTCAAGGACAAGTTACACAATAGCATACTGTACTGGGATAAAGTAACTTTTTTTTGGAAACGAAACAACTTGCAAAGGCCACACATTACTTAAGTCATGAGTTTATGCCATCTGGTGGACAATCGAAACATCGCAGCCTAGTAAATCATTCTCATTATCATTTAACAGATCAGGCCCCCGTCAGCCAGGCATGAACCGTGGCTGGGAAGGCAAACGCAACGAAGCATGCAAGAGGTGAGCAGCGGCGGATTCCAGGTTTCTGCCAGGTACAAACCAGGCATTTGCTCGAATAAAGTGTGTCGGTGCAGTATAGTAACAAGAGTCCAATGAGAGAAGGGGGTAGCGGCATCTGCGGAGGCAGGGATAGGCTTAGAAAAGCAGGAGACAGGTGAGGAAGATGTTAGTGTTGACGCGCATTGATTATTATTTACAGCCTCACGTGGTTCAGAGTAAATCCTATTTGAGAGACACGACCCATGTTCTTCAAATTCTTCAAGATCTAGAGTGGCAGCCAAATTATATGTTAGTGACAGCAGACGTTAAGTCACTGTATACTATTATAGATCATCAAATGGGCTGCAGGGCCGTGTCTCAAAAACTGGATTCTACTGACTTATTGACATCTGCTAAGAAAAATTTTTTGGTTGATAGTATTCTGTTTATTTTAACACATAATTATTTCACTTTTAACTCACAGTTTTATAATCAGGTTTGTGGAACCGCAATGGGCACCAGGTTTGCCCCAAGTTATGCAAACCTCTTTATGGACAGTTGGGAAGAAGGGTCCATTTGGAACAACTCTCCATATGGGGCAGACCTGGTGCTCTGGAAACGTTACATAGATGACGTACTTTTCATCTGGTCCGGCGGTGACACAAAATTACAATACTTCTTCACTTATTTAAACAATAATGATAAAAATCTTCAGTTCACTTTTAATCACAGCACAGAGCACATTGATTTTTTAGACTTACACATTTATGTCACTAATCACACTCTTCATACTAGAACATTTTTCAAGCCAGTGCAGGCAAATACTTACCTTAGAGCTGACAGTTCGCACGATCCATGGATCAGGAATATACCTAGGGGTCAGTTCCTCCGCCTGAGACGCAATTGCTCTGATATCAGGGATTTTGAGTCTCAGGCTGAGGACCTGAAGTGTAAATTTCTTAATAGGAATTACCCTGGGCATCTTTTGGATGAGGCTATAAATCAGGTTACTAATTTGAGAAGAGAAGATCTTCTTGTATATAAGAAAAAAGATTTGAAAAATAGTTTTTCAGAGAAGGTACCGTTTATTACGCAATATAATGGCATGGCACCTAAGATTAAAAAAATAATTAATAAACATTGGCCGATTCTAATGAGGGACACTGTTCTAGCAAGAAATTTACCTCCAAAACCACAAATTATTTTCACTAGGGCATCAAATTTAAAAACTAGAATTGCCCCAAGCTGTCCACTAATCCAACAAAAAGAGAATAGAGCTATGATAGACAAAGGTTTTTTTAAGTGTTCCAAGTGTACGGCATGTATGTACAGTAATAATGTAAAAAGTTTTAAATCAAACGTCACTAAAAAGGAATATCCTATCAAGTCACATATTGACTGTCATATGTGTTATGTCATATATCTACTCCAGTGTCCTTGTGGCCTGCAGTATGTGGGAAGGACAGGAAGAACGTATCAAAGGAGAGTGTATGAACACATATACAACATTAAAAGAGGATTGATCACCCATAGCGTATCCCACCACTTCCTCACACATCACAACAAAAATCCTAGCGGTCTCAAGTGTCAGGCTATTGAGACAATCCCTGCTAGCACAAGAGGTGGTGATAGATTACAAAAATGCAGTATGCGTGAGGCATACTGGATATATGAGTTAAAAACTTTATCCCCTAGAGGGTTAAATATTGACTTTGAGCTAGGAGTGTTCCTATAAACATCAGGTGAAAGTTTTTTATTCAGCACTTTATCTTTTTATGTTCCCACTATGGGTTTCTTTTTATATTTTTTACTGTGTACTGACAAATATCATTGATATAATATACATTGCCAAATAGTCACTATTTTTATTCATTGTTTTTATGTTATGTTAAATGTTGTGTTAGGTTATTTTTATATATGCAAAGCTGAATCAAATGGCAGTGATTTAATATGCTAAACGGACTACACCCATGATTGCACTGATTGACAGACCAATCGGAGCAAAGTTTGAGGGTATATAACCCAGCATCACTGCCATCACTTCATATCCCCTGAGGAAGTGTGTTTAGACGCACGAAACGCGTAGGGCATTTTTTATCTATATATAGGACATTTGGTGGCTTATATTTACAAGCAGTACAAGTGCTGAGTGCATTCTTCCAACGACTGTGGGGCAAGGAGGTGCAGATCGCCGTTTCCTGTATCTTCCACTGGAGATTGCCAGGTTCTGACGTCACATCCGGCAACGTCATTTCCGGTCCGCCACGAGGACAGCGTCACTTCCGGTTTTTGCCAGTAGAGAGACGCAGATGGAATACAAGGCGTCTGAGGCACCCAGCGGATCCCCCACACGCGGTCACCAGCCCCCATTGGTACTATGCGAATTACCAGCAGCCGTCCTGTGAGTGTTAGCTAGGTTTTAACCCACCGGAGCGGTCTGTTAGCCATTTGTCGTTTTTATCATCTAGTTTAATAAATAACTTTTATCATTAGCTTTGCTTAAGTGTTGTTTGTCTAGTTGTGTCTGTTTGTTTTGTCTGTTTATGTCAGCCAGTTGCAATTATGTCTGTATAAATTGTTTAACTGTGTTGCACTAAATATTTCTTTTTTCATTGCATGTTCTACTTCCACTGCATCAAGTCATATCTGAATACCCCAAGATACAGAGACTGTTGATTTCCTTGGAACTGGAACTATTTCTACTGGATATCCAGGATTCCGTTATTTTTGGACTCATTAGGCGCCGGTATCTCTTTTGTTTATTTAGCAGCTGGAAAGCGGTGCACGTGCGTTGGGCGGCCGCACGTCACAAGCGGAGGGGCGGATCCAAGCTCCGTGGGAACCCTGAAAGCCCTCCATGGGTGCGCGCGCTCTGTAAGGTGCATGGGAGACAGTACAGCAGGAGGCAAGGAGGAAGCACGCCGTGAGGGATGCGCTCTCTGACCTCTTGCAGCGGAATGATATGCAGCAGAAGGTAAGGAGGGAACACGTCGCAGAGGCTGTGTTCCCCGATTCCTTACACTGACAGACTGTGGTGATCAAGGTAAAACTACTAATATGGTGGTGGCACTCTCACCCTACATACATACCCCTGAAAACTAGGGGAGGAGGAATAATGAGAGGTCCCTATGCTAATTGACTGTGTACCACATGGTATATCTCACAATCCGATTGGTTCCAGTACCATGTGATGGCAGCCATTTTTAAAAAAAGGATGTGACATCATCCCTTAAAGATGACGTCACATCCTTTAAAAAAAATGGAACATGTCATATGGTACTTGGGGACAATCCGATTGGTTATAGTACCATGTGATGGCAGACATATCTCACATCCTTACATCCTTTAAAAAAAAAAAAACCCTGTCACATGGTACAGCATCCAATCGGATTGGAGCTGTACAATCTGACACTCAAATGTGTATGTATGTATGTATGTATGTCTTTATTTATGTAGCAACATTAATGTACATAGCGCTTCACAGTAGTAATACACATGAAAATATATAAATAATACAAATAACAGGTCATGGGAATAAGTGCTTCAGACATAAAAGTAACATTTCGGAAGAGGAGTCCCAGCTCTGAGGAGCTTACAATCTAATTGGTAGGTAGGAAGAATGTACAGAGACAGTAGGAGGGACAGAGACAGTAGGAGGGACATCACAGGCCTTATATATGGCCTGTCCCATCTCATTTGAGCTTAAGAAGATGACGAGGCAACACCCCCTATGGATTTAATGGATTACAAGAACAGAAGATTGAAGAAAGAAGAAAAGAAGAAGTTACCTTGCATTAAACGGGCTGGAATGGAAGTAAACATAATGATGCCCCTTTATAAACATTGGTAAGACCACACCTTGAATATGGAGTACAATTTTGGGCACCACTACTTAAAAAAGACCTTATGGAACTAGAGAGAGTGCAGAGAAGAGCCACCAAATTTATAAAGGGGATGGACAATCTTAACTATGAGGAGATGCTAGCTAAATTAGATTTATTTACATTAGAAAAGAAGCGTCTTAGAGGGGATATGATAATTATATACAAATATATCCGGGGAGAGTACAAGGAGCTTTCAAAAGAACTATTCATCCCAAGGGCAGTAAAAAGGACTCTGGGGCATCCCTTATGGTTGGAGGAAAGTAGATTTCACCAGCAACAAAGGTAAGGGTTATTTACAGTAAAGGCAGTTAAAACGTGCAATTCATTACCCATGGAGACTGTGATGGCAGATACAATAGATTTGTTCAAAGAAAGGGTGTACAACTTTTTAGAAAGCAAAGGTATACAGGGATATACCAAATAAGTATGCATGTGTATGATGTTGATCCAGGGAGTAATCTGATTGCCAATTCTTGGAGTCAGGAAGGAATTTATTTTTCCCCTTATGAGATATTATTGGATGATATTTCACTGGGGTTTTTTGTTTGCCTTCCTTTGGATCAATATACAGTAAGTACGGATATAGGATAAAGTATCTGTCGTCTAAATTTAGCATAGATTGAACTTGATGGACACGTCTTTTTCAACCTGATCTACTATGTAACTATGGAACTTGAAGCTGAGGATCATTGCGTCGCAGATCGAGAGCTTCCAGATGCATCGGGAATCTGAGGGTGAAGACATCTAAAAGTTAAGAAAAATATTGAATGTAATGTTTGTTTTTCATGTATTTTGATTGTATTTATTTTTTTAAATTTTTTTTGCTTGGCCATTGACTGTCAATGTTTTTATCTATACCCCCTTAGTGCTATAGATAAATACAGTGAGAAGCAATGCATTTTTTGGCAAATGCTAGTTTTTATTCATTGATATGTATTTTTGTTGTTTTGTTAAATTCTTGTGTAGTTTTGTTTATTGTGTTTTTATTATTGTTTATTTTGTGTGATTGCTTTTTATAAATTCTGGCTTAATTTTGACATTTGCTTTGTTTTATTCTTAATCTTTTTTGGTGTTTGCTTTGTTTAATTCGGGTTAATTTTTGTTGATTGTTTTTTTTATTCTGGTTTATTTTTTGGTGATTGTTTTTTTGAATTATGTTTTATTCTTGGTGATTGTTTTTTTTTTATTTTTTAGGTTGCCTATTGATTACCATAGTGGCTAATCATGCCACTAATCATGCAGTTAGGTGCTAAGGTAATGAAGCTGCCTGTAAATGTATTTTTATTGCATAGGATTGAAGCCGGGTGTCTCCGGAGCTGGTATTAATGTGTATCAGCTCCGGAGGTTTCGGCTTCAAGATGAGATCTTTGAGAAACTCGCTATTCCAGAGCCTTGATGAGATTCTAGAGTAGCGTTATTTTCTTGAAATTGCACTATTTTTGAAGCTTCCACTCGGTGAGTTTGGCCAAGAGCGATACTTCACGGAAAAAAATGCAGTCCCGGTTCGAGTTTGCCAACTCATCAAGGTGTTCTAAATAACAAATGTGCAAATTTTGTGATAACTGCTGAAAATCCTCGATGAGTTGATTTGCGAAGCTACTAGAATAGGCCCCATAGTGTGGAGTAAATAGGTGCTTGATCTGACAGTGATGGGAGTGAGGGGAAAAGCCGGTATAGCCCTTTATTGGCAAGTCCAAGGCCTGCACATATCTTCTATCATATCTACCTTAAAGTGGAATTACAAACAAACTCCTATAGGGAATTGTAAGAGATGTGTGCAGAGGTATGCAAATGGGGACCGATTTGGGTGAAATTATATCTTGGCTTTATTGAGCCTGTTCCTTTATCAGGCAAAAGATACAAATACAACAAAATAAAATCCCCTATCCCTTTGTAAGGGCTAACTTACTTCCCCAGTCACTATCTGCAGGACTGCAGGGATATTCCCATTACCAGCCTATCATCCCAAAATCTCAGGAAGTACCTTAAGCAGGTGGCCCTCCATGTCAGTCTCTGGCAGGTTCCTGGGTCCTCTGTGTCCAGGAAATATAGGTCTCTGGGTGTCTTGATCTCAGCTCAGCCTTTGTGCTCAAGACAGTGTCTCTGTGCAGGCTTCTCTGTTCTCCTTCTGTAAGCCCAAATGTGAGCTAAGGAATCTTTCTCGTGTGTCTCACATGAGGCTTTTTACAGAGCTTTCATTAGTCTAGGTGGAGACTAGTTAATTGAGTGTCTGCAATTAACTATCTCTCTGCTGGATTCTCAGAGCTCTGAGACTGCTTTATTTAAACAGGGATATGTCCCTGTTACAGGAATCTTATTTAATTTTCCACATGAACTATTAAGATGTAGCAGGACTTGCTGTACTCGATATCACAGACAAACAAGCAGAAGTCAGTGGCACTAGGTGCAGTGTCTGCCATGATGTTTCTGTGGGGGATCCATGCTTCTGATTAGGACCCACCACAGTGTTAATCTCTTGGTTCCGTGACTGCCCTGGTTGTGAGACCGTGGAACTGAAGGCATGAAGCTTTGTATACCAGGTTTTTTTACCCCATATACTCTGTTCTATGCCTTACCCAACCAACCAATTCCACTGATTCAAATGCACTAAATGCACTAAATGCAAAAGAAAAGTTAATCACTCCCCTTGTCCCATTAAATTGTAAGTACATTTACATTATCAAGATTGTCTTAATTTAGTTTTCATTTGAATACCACCACACATACAATACTGTAAATACAGTAAATAGTTTTTTTTAATGTCCATAAAACAAGATTTACAGGAATGTATAGTACTACAAGTCTTATCTATTTCCCACATGTCTCATATTGTTAAATTCTGTACGTGGTTATATTCTCATGAAAACATCTGGAACAAGTTATCCATACTGTAGTTAATGCCGTTATTCAAGGGAGACCTTTCATTCTTTTTCTTTTATTTCCACAAAATGTTTGGAACTGTGCTCAACTCTGTGTTAGGGCTGGTAATGTTTGCTAAAAAAATGGATTTGAAAATAATCTAAAATAGTGTTTTATTAGAAAGGACACAATAGCTAAAATTAGATATTCATTTTTATAAATGTAACGGTGTTTCCTCCACCTGGTAGGAGATTTGGCCATTACTACAGTGTATGGTGCTGAATGGAAGCAGGGTTCTCACACCCACTCCTTACCTCTGCCTGGGACTGCTCCTGTCTTATGGTCTTACACCGCGCGCACTCACGACTATAATTTATTCACTGCACAGGCAGCTCCATCATGCCCGCAGCACTCGTTCCAGCCGTACTCACGCCCCCCTGCTTTCCAGCTGATGCCGCTTCAGGATCACAGCGCACACCTATCAGCTTATGCTCCACGGCACACCTCTGCTCCACCTACCTCTCTGATTGGCTCTCCCACCTTTATTACCCCAGTCCTTCCCTGGAATCATTGCTCTGCATAGCTCTGCATAGCTTCTGCTTACCTGGTGTGGATAACCTCTTGCTTGTTATTGTGCTTCTCAGGTTTTGACCCGGCTTGGCTTACGACTCCTCTCCTGGCTCTCGACCATCGGCTTCCTCATCACTACGCTGCTTCTCTCGTCCCTCGATCTCGGCTTGACCTTCGACCTCCCAGACCTCTCTCTTCCTCGACCCTCGGCTTCGGCACCGACTACGAGCCCTCTACCCAGGATCTGGCAGGTACCACTGATACCCTTACTAAAGTCTCCTGGCCTGTCTACTTAAACTACCACACTCCGGACACGCTTCCCTTGTTGCGGGTGCGTGTTACTATACGTCCCACCTCAGTAGAGGGACGGGTCTGTCGGCGGGCAGCACTACCATGACATTATGCAGAGCCAAACCGATGCAGACCTGACCGACGCAGATCAGCCCACTTTAGACCAAATCCTTCGGTCCTGATCCTGCAGAATCAAACCATGTCTAGTCAAATCACTGAATTAACCTGACAAATAACCACTCTATCTCTCTGGGAATGACCACAGAGTGCTCCTCCTCCATCCCAGCCAGAACCTGCGGGTGCTGCCTCTCCGGAGCCCAAGATTCCCGTGTCTAAGCCCTATGATGGAGATCCCCAGGCCTGCCATGGTTTCCTTAACCAGTGCGAGATCCAGTTTGAGATGGCGCCCCTTCAGTTCTCCTCGGGTCATAAGAAGGTAGCATATGTATACTTTCTTTTGACTGGTAATGCTTTGGCGTGGGCTTCCCCTATCTGGGAGTTATGCCATGAAATAACCCAAGATTATTCCCGCTTCAGACAAGAGTTCCAACAGGTGTTCGACACTCCCGCATGCCAGGACACGGCTTCCTCCTCTTTTCTTCATTTATCACAGGGACGCCGGTCTGTTGCCAGATATGCCCTGGAATTTTGGAACGGCACTTAGAACGTCAACGACCTCGCTTTGTACCTTTTGTCGCCCCTTTTCCTAGGATCCCTTGAGTTCCTAGACCGCTCCCATCCTTGTTACCAGCGCTGGAACCATCCGAACCTATGCAACTTGGGGTCAAATAGACTCATTCCCAGATACAGCAACACCGCAGGAACTGAGGGCTCTGTTTCTACTGCGGATCTCCGGAACACCTAATTAGGAATTGCCCCCACTGTCCGGGAAATGACCACACCCAGTGAGTAGAAAGGGCCTCTCCCTGGGTGCTACCTCTCCTCATCCCCTTCCCAAACAAGGGCTTCCCAAGAAGCTTATGATTCCATCTCACTCTCTGGGCCTACTTTCCATACTTCCACTTCCGCCTTCGTTGACTCCGGAGCAGGAGAGAACTTTGTGTATCAGGAGTTCTCTGTACATAACAACATTCCACTCACCAGGAAGAAAGTTCCCATTGGATTGGAGGGAATCGACGGTCGACCCTTGAACCCTGCCTTCATCTCCCTCGAAACGGTTCCCCTCACTTTGTCTTCTCTCGACAGTCACACTGAGACCCTTGTCTTGGATGTTATTCATTCTCCCGGGACTCCAGATACCATGGCTACAACAGCACAACCCCTGTATTGACTGGAGGTCACGCATGCCAATCCAATGGAGATCAAGGTCGAGAGAGTCGAATACGCCAGTCATTTCCTCTCCTACACTACATGCAGAGTCACGATGCCACCTCCCTCGAGATCCGACCTCCCAGAGCCTTACTCCGACTTCTTGGATGTCTTCAGCAAGACACAGTCCAAAGTACTGCTGCCCAACAGGCCTTACAACTGCCCGATCGACCTAATTCCGGGCGCTGTACTTCCCAAATCCAAGTCGTATCCTCTCTCTCTCCCCGAGACTGAAGCTATGGACGAATATATACACAAGAACCTCGAGAAGGGATTTTACGTAATTCTTCCTCACCCGCTGGGGCCGGGTTCTTTTTTGTCAAAAAGAAGGACAATACACTTAGACCCTGCATTGACTACCGGAGCCTCAATTGGATCACGGTCAAGAATCGGTACCGTCTCCCCCATCTCTGAACTTTGACAGACTTCAGGAAGCCAAGCTTTTCACGAAACTGGACCTTCGATGGGCATACAATCTAATCCGTATTCGATTCGTTCTCTCCCGCCTCCGCATTTATACGCCAAGATGGAGAAATGTCTCTTTAATCAAACTTCCACATCCTTCTTAGGATATATAATCCCGGATAAGGTATTCTCCATGGACCCGAGAAACTCAAAGCCGTCCTTGATTGGCCGCAACCTAACTCTCTCAAGTCCATTCAACGCTTCTTAGGTTTTTCCAACTACTATCGGAAGTTTATTCAAGGTTTTTCGACTATTATTGCTCCCATTACAGCCCTCATTAAAAAGGGGTCCGACCACTTGGCCTGGTCTCATGAGGCATCCTCGGCCTTCGAGACTTTGTCTCGGCTCCCATTCTTCGCCATCCAGATACCAGCCTACCCTTCGTCTTAGAGGTTGATGCCTCGGATTGTGGAGCAGGGGCGGTACTCCCGCAGAGATCTTCTCATTAAAGATAAGTTACACCCCTGCGGGTTTTCTCGAAAAAAAAATTCTTCAGCCGAGAAGAATGATGACGTGGGCAACAGAGAGTTACTGGCCATCAAGATGGCTCTTCAGGAGTGAAGGCACCTGCTGGAGGAGTCTAGTGAGCCAATTTCTATTCTTACAGACCACAAAAATCTTTTATATATTGAGTCTGCACGTCGCCTGGGGTCCCTCCAAGCCCGCTGGGCACTATTCTTCTCTAGGTTCAAATACACCCTTTCTTATATCCCTGGCACAAAAAATGTGAAAGCCGACGCTCTTTCCAGACAGTTTTCTCCGGAGGAAAAGTCTGATGAAGTCCCCGAGACCACTCTACCCAGAAGACTTATCATCTCAGCTGCCTCGTTCGACATTCTAGACAAGATCATCAAGGCTCAGAAACACATTTAGAGTGGTCTAGAGGTACCGGAGGGAAGGCTCTCCGCTACTTCCAGTTTTCACTCCAAGATCTTGGAATGGGTCCATTCCTCTCGTTCTGCAGGACATCCTGGCTTCAAGAGGACCCTTGACCTTATTCAACGGTCCTTTTGGTGGCCTAATATGGCAAAGACCTTTCAGAAGTTTCCTATTTGTGCTCAAAGTAAAGCCCTTCAACAAAAACCCTCTGGTTTGCTCATGCCTTTACCTGTTCCTGAATGCCCCTGGTCATGTCTCGATGGACTTTATTGTGGAGCTGCCCAGATCCAAGGGCATGAATACCATCTTGGTAGTAGTTGATCACTTCTCCAAGCAGGTACACTTCATTCCCCTCAAGGGTCTGCCCTCCTCATCCGCCCTGGCTGATATCTTTTCAAAAGAAATCTTCGCATTCAGGGTATTCCCAGGTCTATTGTTTCCGACAGGGGTTCCCAGTTTGTGTCCAGGTTCTGGCGAGCCTTTACCAAGAGTCTCGGCATTCTATGTCCTTTTTTTCTGGCTATTACCCACAGACGAATGGCCAGACTGAGTGAGTCAACCAGACCTCTAATCAACCAGACCTTGGAGCAGTACCTGCGCTGTTTTGTGTCCGAGACCCAGGATAACTAGTCTGAATTGCTATCTTGGACTGAATTCACCATCAATTCCTCGAGAAACGAGTCCACTCAAGAATCCCCATTTTTCGTAAATTACGGATTTCATCCCAGCCGTCTTCCCATCTCCATTCCTTCCTCAGGAGTTCCAGCTGCCGACGAACGGATCACCGTACTTCAGGACTCTTGGACCAAGATCCAGTCGGTTCTCCAGAGGTCTGCAGAGAGGTTTAAGTTCCAGGTGGATCGACGTTGCCGAACATCCACCAGATATAAACCCTGGCTCTCAGCAAGAAACATCCATCTGAAGACTCCTACTGCCAAATTATCTCCTAAGTTCCTCGGCCCCTTCACCATACTGAAGCAAATCAACCCTGTGGGGTTCCGCCTCCAGCTTCCTCCAGCCATGAGGATACCTAATGTTTTCCATACCTCCTTGTTAAAGCTATTTGTGAGAAGTAGTCTTTTTTCGGATAAACTCCGTAGACCCAATCCTGTATCGGTCCAAGGACACGAAGAGTACGAGATCCAAACCATAGTTGACTCCCACCTCTCCAAGGGGAAAGTCCAGTTTCTTGTATATTGGAAGGGCTATGGTCCAGAAGAGCGCACTTGGCTTCTTCGTGGACACATTCACGCTCCGGTTCTTCTGGATCATTTCCGCAAGAAGTTCCCGCTGAAACCTTGGAAGGATCGTCCTGGTGCTGATCGTCAATGGGGGGGGGGGGACCTGTAAGGAAGCAGGGTTCTCACACCCCCTCCTTACCTCTGCCTGGGACTGCTCCTGCTCTCCCTTCCTATCCCCAGCAGTATTCTATCCGCAGCCAGGCTCCGTGTCAGCCGACGCTGACACACGCGGCCGCTTTGTTGGCCGGGATGCGCGTGGTGTAAGACCGCCCGGCTATAATTTATTCACTGCACAGGCTGCTCTGACATGCCCCCAGCACTCATTCCAGCCATACTCATGCCCCACTACTTCCCAGCTGATGCTGCTTCAGGATCACAGCGTGCACCTATCAGCTTGTGCTCCATGGCACACCTATAATCCACCTACCTCTCTGATTGGCTCTCCCACCTTTATTACCACAGTCCTTTCCTGGAATCATTGCTCTGCATAGCTTCTGCTTACATGGTGTGGATATCATCTTGCTTGTTATTGTGCTTCTCAGGCTTGGGTTACGACTCCTCTCCTGGCTCTCGACCATCGGCTTCCTCATCACTACGCTGCTTCTCTCGTCCCTCGATCTCGGCTTGACCTTCGACCTCCCGGACCTCTCTCTTCCTCGACCCTCGGCTTCAGCACCGACTACGAGCCCCCTACCCCGGATCTGGTAGGTACCACTGATACCCTTACTAAAGTCTCCTGGCCTGTCTACGCAAACAACCACAATCCGGACACGCTTCCTCTGCTGCTGGTGCGTGTTACTATAAGTCCCACCTCAGTAGAGGGATGGGTCTGGTCTGCGGGCAGCACTACCGTGATAGGTGCATATACCTGCTGGTAACAGGAGGGCTGAGTCGTCCGCCGATGGTAGTGGGGACACAGGACCAGGCTTCTGGGGTTCATACCCTACATATTCTTTAGCAGTGCAGCACCTCCATCTGCCATAGGCTCCAGGGAACTGAAGGTGATCTCCCACCATTACCTCTCCCCCCAGTAAGGTCACACACCAGACAGGAGGTATAAACCAGGAATGTTTTTTTGTCTTCACTGTACAGCACAATAACAAGGCAGAGTTCTGCCCGATGCAGTCTCACAGCTCACTGAAGGATGGTCCCTGGACCTTCACTACAGACCAAGTGCACCTGCAGCTGTCCCACCTGTTCCCTGCCCCTCTAGCAGAGGCAGAGGTTTGGTACACACTCACTCTCCCCAAGAGGGAAGAGGACTAGAGTAGGCCCAATAGTCAGGCTCTTGCCTGTGTGACCTGCCCCTTTTAAGTAGGTAGAGGCACTCCCGAATTTGGAGCAGCACTGCCCTTAAGTATAGCCAAGAGGAGGGCATCAGGTCTGTCTCATGATCAGTCATGCCCAGGCCGGATGTCACTGCCTCCCACTGTCACTCAAGTGCAGCTTCTCGGAGGGGGAAAACCCCATATCAACTACTGGCAACCTGATTGTACCAGCCCTTACTGCCAGTACAAGGGCAGAATAGTAGCCATAGGGTGACATGGCTACACTCTCCCTCTGGTGGAATCCCAACGACCCTGCTTGGGTCCTAAATGTTAGGGTTCCATTCTTAAATGTAACCTGAACATAACAAGAGAACATTTCACATAATGGTTATCTGTCACGGGAGACCAGCACTTTTAACACATTAATACCTGGATCCTTTGATTGAGCAAAGCGAAGAGATAAAATAAATTGTAATTTATTTACAGAATGAACACACACATTGGTTTACAATTACACTAAAAATACACTTACTGGGACGGGGGCAAACAAAAAATCTTGTTCCCAAAACGAAATCTTTGGAAATAAAGTCTCCAGGCACAATTTCCCAGGAACGGGAGTTGTGCACAAATAGAGCTGGAAACAGCCTTTGGTCAGTGGCACCTCTCGCAACCGCTGTTACTTCGCCGGAGCTGCTTCCTTCGTTTTGCCACTGTGGTATTGGATCTGGAAACCTTAGTTTGTACGAACTCTTAAATCTTGTTACGATGTTACGAAGTTGCATGAATCTTGTTACTTGGTTAATCTCTGGTTCCCGATGAGCTGCAGGGTTTTTTATACACTAAACAGTTCTAGAATTAACCCATGCAGCCAATCTGCTCCATGGGAATAATATTCCCCACCTATCCCGGAGTTGCCAATACTTTGCAAAACCTGGCAGAGGGGTTCTTAGTTTACTAAGGGCATGCGCGAACCTCGCACCTTTGCAGGTTAGCATCCCAGACCAAGCCCCATTTGCCCGGACATTTACTAAGATGGGGATACTTGAGTTACACCTCCCCACTTCACACCTTAGTAGGTCGGAGCCTTTCAACCCCGGACTTTTTCAGACATCCTGGCAGCACGCCAGCAGGGTGTCTTAGAAGTCCAGGGCTGAATATGCGCCATTACTGTGCAGGAATTTCCTGCCATACATTTCTAAACGACAGTACTTTCAAATTAAGGGGTTTAACTGTCTCTGGCGTGTTAGATGAAAATCCCAGTATGCCTAACATGTTGGCACAATTAAAATAGCTATATTTGCTATATTTCCTGATTTTACCCCAACAGTGCTCACAGCAAGTCTCACTGCGCTAGGAGCTCCTTAGTTAAAGTTAGCAAAAATCCACCTGCTATACTGCTAGGTGCTGTGTTTTAAAACCTTTTTTCCTTTGCGCGGTTACAGGAAAACACTGCCACAGTAACACCTTTTATATTTAGAAATCACATTTGTCTAACCACCTTATACCTGGTGGGAGACACACATACATTTATATTGAAATTACAGTGTTACTGCCATTACTGGGCTGCAGAGCTGACAATCTACGATTCCCAATATGGCTCAATGGCACCCAGCCGGGCATAATATTTTTATTATTGGCCTGGATACCCCTTCAACTCACATTAACACATTTGATATGCATGATAACATTTCTCTTGACCGTAGTACATTACAGCGGTACGTAACAATATGCGTCAATTGACTGCTAGACAGAAACATTTTATGTGGAAGAAACAACTCACTAGCAGTCTAGATATAACTCGGTTTCCTCCTAACATGGAGAACCTCCTTAATAATAGTGATTGAGGTTGGGTTTCAGACATAAAGCCCCAGTAGTTTCTGATATCGTTACAGAAAACACTTGTTTTGGTTGCCCTTCTCATACATATTGCACTTTATCCATAAAAATGAACCTGCCTACCTTCCACATTCATATAATGGTACAAACTTTCTTGTGTGGACTAGAGCAACGCGTTTCGATTTCAAATAATCTTCCAGGGGCTCTTCATATATGGTCAGATGCCATATTGTTGATATTTGCTTCAGGCGCCGGATTTATTGAAGTGAAACTTCCTTAGTGGCACCACATTCGTGATGGGGCAAAAAAGAATTGTGGAGACAGAAATGAAACGGATGTGACGTCAGTGCTGGCAGTTGAGGCCGGGCTGTGTTCTGGCTCAGCCCGGCCCCAACACTGACATCACACCCGCTCCACAAATCAGATGCGTCGGCGGCGGCGATAGCCGCCGGCGCCGCTCCTAATCACCCCCCCCGAGCCCCACACCCCCCACACACCGTGACATATGCAGCGGCGATAGCCGCCGCTCCTAACGGCCGCTGCCATGCCGCGCAGCCTCTCTCCTACCTACCTCCGCTTTCCTGCGTCCCGCTGACTGAGCGCCGCCGGGGTCGAGGAGAGGAGCCCAGGGATCATGGAGGGTAACCGCCGCAGCTCCTAACGAGCTCTGCTCCCCCCACCCGCTGACATGCGGTGGCGGCAGCCCTCAAAATTGAATTGCCGCCACTCCTGCTGACCTCCCCCGGCCGAGGCATGGAACGGGGGGGGGGGGGGGTAGAGTGAGCTGCGTTCCCCACAGCACCATCAGAAGGGGATCGCTGCAGCGCTCCCCTCGAAGCCAGCTCCCGCTGACGATGACGCGCTGCCCCCCTTCCCCGCCGACACTGCCTCTGCCCACGCAGCACTTCCGGAGGGGGGGGGGCCTTTATTAAGGTATCTGCCCGGTGCCCGGTGCAGCAGCGTCTCGCCGGGGGGTGGGGGGGGAGGAGAGACTCAGGCAGAGCCGCCGTGGGTCCGCAGCTCTGCCTGTCTGTGAGGGGAGTAGGAGACTCAGGCAGAGCCGCTGCGGGTCCGCAGCTCTGCCTGTCTGTGAGGTTGGGGGGGAGGAGAGTCTCAGGCAGAGCCGCCGCGGGTCCGCAGCTCTGCCTGTCTGTGAGGGGAGTAGGAGACTCAGGCAGAGCCGCTGCGGGTCCGCAGCTCTGCCTGTCTGTGAGGTTGGGGGGGAGGAGAGTCTCAGGCAGAGCCGCCGCGGGTCCGCAGCTCTGCCTGTCTGTGAGGTTGGGGAGGAGGAGAGTCTCAGGCAGAGCCGCCGCGGGTCCGCAGCTCTGCCTGCCTTTGAGGGGGGGGAGTCAGGAGAGAGGGGGCAGGACACAGAAAGAGAGACACACATACAGTGACAGACACACACACATACATATATACACACACACACACACACACTGACTGACACACATACATACACACACACACTGACTAACACACATACACACACACTGACTGACACACACGCACACACACTGACACATACACACACACTGACTGACACACACACACACACACACACACACACACACACACACACACACACACACACACACACACACACACACACACACACACACACACACACACACACACACACACACACACACACACACACACACTGACTGACACATACACACACACACTGACTGTGAATAGGTTAGGGGGATGTGTGAGGTGCAGGGGGGCTGCGCATACGTCACACGGTCACACGCACGCACACGGTCACACACACACGCACATGGTCACGCACACACGCACAGTCACACGCACACACACACAGTCACACGCACACACACACAGTCAGTCGCGCACACAGTCAGTCACGCACACAGTCAGTCGCGCACACAGTCAGTCACGCGCACACGCACTGTCACGCGCACACGCACTGTCACGCGCACAGTCACACACAGTAACACGCACAGTCACACGCACAGTCACACGCACAGTCACACAGTCACACGCACAGTCACACAGTCACACGCTCACACACACACTCACACGCACACACACACACAGTCACGCACACACACACACACACACGAGGAATTCACGCTTAGTGCAAATACAAGGGATGTGTACGCATGTTCTAAGTCAAATTTATTTGCGTTTTGTCAATGAAATTGTATTTTGATTTTTAATTAAAACATCACCAATACAAATACAATTTCTGTGACAAAAGTCAAAGAAGTTTCACTTACTATGCGCGTGCACAGCACACACAGCTTTTTTTGTTATTGTATCTGACGTGTATCGGTCAGTTTTCACTGAGAAGCCTGGCATATATATATAAGATCGCCGGAAGAAGAGATCAGTGTATCTCGAAAGCTCGCACAAATAAAAGCATTTCGTTAGCCACAGAACGGTATCATCTATTTATTTTTTGATTATATATATATATATATATATGTATTTTTTTTTTTTTTAGTTATGTATCATAGTATATTAGTAACACTAAGTAGTTTTTAAAGCATTAGCACACCCCTTTTAAACCATGTTTAATAACCATGGATATTAAACCATGTAATCTAGGGGTTAGACTGGTTAGTTATATAGCTAGACTCACCCAACACCACTAGGGTGCACAAGGGTTCTGCGAGAACAGTAGTCAATGCACTTCTAGTGTTGCAGACTAATTAGGGAATGGATAGGTGAATAATTGAAAGATAACATATATTCTCACACGGGCTTGTGTGAGTACTGGTGCATCAGATGGTACTTTGTCAACCGATGATAGGCTGGTATGGTCACTTCTCCTCTCTCTGTAAAATTCCCTCCTGCTTGCTCACAGTGTGGACTCACCCCGGGATGGCAGTAAAACATAGAGGTGGCAGGGATAAACAACAACAAATGTAATCAACAACGAACAATAGTAAAAACTTACACATAAAAACCACTTCGTTGGCTGCAGCAAAGTTCGTGGGGCTGGTTCCGCTCAAATGCTTCTTGCTTCCGCGTCCGGGCAGCAGGTGGTGAGACGCAGAGCTGGAACGCACTTCCACTTCCTTGCTACGGTGTCCACGCGGGAAACGCGTTAGATTGTACTTACCCTTTTTTGTTCTTTGCCATGTGCCAATAAATCAAGTTTAAAGCAACTGCTTGCACTCCAGTCCTTAAGTCTCATTGTTGCTTGGCACCACCAGTCTTCCTTCACTTCTCAACTCTCTTCATGCAGCTGGAGCACGCCAACGGAGTTCATATCAGCAGGTATCCTGTGAGTACCTCTACAGTTTTTCACTCACAAGGTGACTGTTTCTAAAACAAACTGTGTATTATATATTTAAACATTGTGGGAGCAGCACCAAGAATTATTTTTTGAAGGTAAAAATATAACATCAGAGATCGTCTCCTAGCCATGGAGGTTGGTCTTTAGTCTCATATTCCCATTGTCTGCCTACATTTTTAGCTGCACGACAATTATACGTATAATGAGGAGTCAATACTTGCAAATGAGAATTTACATATCATGAGTGAGTACTGGTTCATGGATCTTCCAATCCATATACAAAAGAACATTTCAGATATTTTGAACGTTATGCCACAAATGTTTATTTGATGAATTGACATTGAGCCATGTCCGTTTTTGTTTTAAGCAAGAAGAAAATCTGTTTGTTATAAAATATACCGCCATTTTATATGAATTAAGCAAGTGCTAAAAACAGAGGTGAGGAGAGTGTCAGAGTGATAATATATTCCAACAACCTGACCTATATTAGTGTAGAGACAAAAAGACAAGGGAGCGCGAATCAATAATGGGTATACTGATGGTATTGGGTAATTCATAAAATCAAAAGGCTGTCAATGATACATCAATATCAGACCCACCCCTGTGTAGCTTACACCCCAGGAGGTGCATTGAGTACGGTTTAGTTTCAAACCCTTTTGCTTCACTGAGGTGTGAGGTAAGTCTGGCTACACTGTTAACCAGTCGCCTTTTGATTTTATTAATTATCCAATACCATCAGCATACTCATTATTGATTTGCGCTCCTCTTGTCTTTTTGTCTCTACTATATATTTCGGGGAGCAAGGAGAAGTTCCTCAAAGATACTGTTAGCTAGGAAAATGCCATACCGCTCGAGTTAGCAGTGAGTGTCCTTATCTCTGTCTTTGTCTAAGTTCTGCCCCTGCGATCTGCCTGCAGTCTGTAAGAGCTGCACAGAGAGAGCTGCACAGAGAGAGCCGCATCTCCCTGCACAGAGAGAGCTGCATCTCCCTGCACAGAGAGAGCTGCATCTCCCTGCACAGAGAGAGCTGCACAGAGAGTGCTGCACAGAGAGAGCTGCACAGAGAGAGCTGCATCTCCCTGCACAGAGAGAGCTGCACAGAGAGAGCTGCATCTCCCTGCACAGAGAGTGCTGCACAGAGAGAGCTGCACAGAGAGAGCTGCATCTCCCTGCACAGCTCCTACAGGCGATCACACTGTTATTTTTTTTAAATAACACAGTATTGAAGCAGATGGTTTCCGGAGCTGAACCGCATTAATATCACCCCCAGGTATCCCCTGATTCCCGAGTTACTGGCTTTGGCATGGGTGCCGGTATCTCCGTAAAGTTTAAATGGCACGTGACATGGGAGATTTAAACAATGCAGAGAGGTACAGGCACCCCATACCGGGACCTGCAGGGAGTCCCCACGGCTGAAATGAATGTGGTTCAGCTCTGGGTAACACCTGCTTCAATACTGTGTAATTAAAATAAAAGCAGCTTCATTACCTTTGCAGCTAGCTGCTAAGGTAATGAAGGGGTTAAACCAGAGGACCTGGTTTGTTGGGGATAGAGGTGCTGGGTGAAGGTGTAGTTGCCCCACGGTAAATTGTTAGGCCTACCGGGAAGGTTGCAAGAGGGGTAAACCCCTTCATTACCTTAGCAGTAGTAACTGCTACGGTAACCGCTAAGGTAATTAAGGGATTAACCCCTCCCACCGAGAGGTCTAACCACCCACCCCAGAACAATTACCCTTTCACTCAACCCTTCTACCCCCAATAAACATTAAAATACAATACAACAACCAATACTTTCCAATAAACCAATTGATTGCCAGTGTTGTTATCTGTTGTGCCCTTAATGGTAGCAAGGATCACCTCAATTGAAATGCATGGGCACCCTACCACCCAACCCCTCTACCCCCAATAAATCGCCCCCCACTTCAACACAGTACAGTCATGGGAAAAATCCCTTTTATCCAGATCTTGATAATAGGGCATTTGCCCATTAAAAATATATAGTAAATTAAAGTTATACTTACCCCTACAAGGATGAAGGCCACCCTCGTCCTCATCTTCATCCTCCTCATCCTCTGTGGGCAGCAAAATTAAAGATAAACGGGAGGCGCATGCGCGACGGCAAGGAGCATGGTCGCATAGGATAAGTGCTCCGTGCCTCGCTAGAACATATTGACAGCAAAAACCTAACAAAACTGCCCATTAAACGGAGCATTTCACTAATAAAACTCCACAATATCCCGCAATGTCGAAGAAAACTCCCAAAACATCCAAAAAGAAGGTGCTACCTGAGTATTTCGGCCGAGCTGGAGCGAGCGGTGCAGGGGGAGAAATGGCGCCATATTCGAATGCCGGATCGGAGACTGAGCCGGATGGGGAAGGTGAGGAGCGCGACAACCCGACAAGGCACCCTGTAAGACAATGCGACCTTGATAAACTGTATGACAATCTGAAGGTACTGTTGCAGGCCGAACTTAAAGATATAAAGAGAGAGGTTACAGGACTGGAGGAGAGGACGAACATCCTAGAAAATAAAGTTGACCAGTCAATCAGGGCCATTAAGAGGCAAGACCACAAACACACCAGCCTCCAGGACCAAATAAATGAGCTGAGAAACCGCCAAGAAGACACAGAAAACAGGGACAGGCGTAACAACCTCCGGATTAGAGGGGTCCCCGAAACTGTGCTGGATAGCGAGGATTTCATCCAGAAATGGCTGGAGTCCCTGCTCCCTGACACCCCTAAAGAATATCTAGCCCTGGACAGGTGCCACAGAGCCTTGCGCTCCAAACCCCTACTGCATGAGCAACCGCGAGATATTGTGCTCAGAATGCACTACTACCGCTCCAAAGAAGCAGTGCTACATAAAACTAGGCCCCTTCCATTTGTAGAATATGAGGGAGTGCGAATGGCCATATACCAAGACCTGTCCCCAGAAACATTGGCTCGGCGAAGGGCCCTATTTCCGTTCACCAGGATCCTGAGAGATAAAGGGGTAAGGTACAGGTGGACCTTCCCCTTCGGCCTGCAAGTTACAAAGGGAGGCAAATCTACCACCATCAGAAGTCCAGAAGAAGGACCAACTTTCCTCCATAAGCTGGGCTTAGGTGAGGCCCCGGTAGCGGAGGATCCAGCTATAGCCCTCCCAGAACCTGTCTGGGAACAAAGGGCTAGATCCCCCAGAGAGCAAAGGGGCGCAGCAGCAAACTGATGGACTCTGATGAACATTCTCAATTAACAAAAAGAATAAAAGCTCAATGCGAGAAGTTACTATAGTTACTATAGTTCCGTTACTAAAGTTAATAAAGTTACCTGAACTCTGTTGCGTTGAAGTGGCCACCAGACATACAGACCCACCCCCGAGTGAAAGAGGGTTGAACCCGGACACCCTACCTACAGTAGTCCTGGGCCAAAACAACTTGAACGGACGCAGCATCCCTATGGAGAAATTCTACGGCCTACCTTGCAGAGAATGGCGGCCCCCGACACAAAATGGCGATGCAGCTGAAGAAGGCGGGAATCCACGCTGAGCCGCAGGAGCAGGAAGGGAGCGGTGAGCGGGAAAACTGGAGCAGTCGCACGCACCTCCGCACTGGTGAGAGTCGTCGTCCAAAATGGCCGCCTCCCGGATACGCGTCACAGCTGGGCCCCGAAGGGAGCGGCGCCATCTTGGAGGTGGCACGGGGCTAGATCCCACCGGCGCGGCCATATGACGTCAACAGAAAGACTGAGGACAGCCGTAAGCCCATCAAGGCGTCCAGAGGGCGCCGGTCGGCCTGCGCAGGCCTAGATTAGTCACCTAACCGGCCTGACGCAGGGTTTTTTGAATTTCGAAATACAGAAAGAATAGAAAACATACGGGAAGGGAATTAGTATAGCGTAAGCGCGGCAGAACCATTAAAGGAACAAGGGCAAGGTGAGTGATAGCACGGGAGGTAGTAAGAGGATAAAAGCAAGTAGATGAGAGGGAACAAGCAGAAGTGGAGATATTTAAGGAGACAAGGTTAAAAGAAGGAGAAAGGAAGTAGACTTGAATTTAAAGTGGGGTAGGGACGTAGCAAGTAGGAAGGAAGTGGTAGAGGAGAGAGCAAGGAGGAGAGTAAGTAGGGAACTAGAATGAAAGAAGAATAAATATGGAAAAGTACGGAAACCAGAAAGCTATAGAATTGCGCAAGCTAGATAGTGGGAGTGGTGACTGGAAGTAGAGTGTAGGGGGACGTGAAGTAGGATTTGGAAGGTTAGGTATTAAAGGAGGAAGAGATGGGTTAGTAGGTTAGGGAAGACAGGTTGAATGGGAGAGGAGAAGGGAAATAAGGAGCAGGGATACACAAGGTTTAGAGAGTAGGAGAAGGTAGAAAAATAGAAAGTTTTGGAAGTGTGCAAGAAAGATGGTGAGAGTGGTGACTGGAAGTAGAAGGTAGGGGGATGTGAGGTAGGATTGATAAGTAGGTTATCAAAGGAAGAGGGGGAATGTTAGCAGGGGGGCAGAGTCAAGATGAGTGAGAGAGGAGCAGGGAACTAAGGAGCGGGGAAACGCAAAAGCAAGAGACACAGAATAGATAGAGGGGATAAGGGGAAAGCTAAAGAAAGAGAGAAGAGAAAAAGAGGGAAAGCTCACAAACACAGGCGGATGAGGCTACGACACCACAGGGCGAGCTGGGTACCCTATGAAAAAAAAAAAAAAAGTAAGGGACAGAGTCAGGTTAAGTTCATTTCACGTTAGGTTTTATTAATTCAAGCTCAGAAAGAGCGAGGCGGGAGAGGGAGGGAGTGACCTGCTTCAGAAATCCGTATGGGCCACACACTAAGGGGGAGGAAGGGAGATCTCCTGGGCCTTAGTGAAGCCCTTTGGGACTGGTTGCGAGGGGTGAGTGATCTTCATCCCACGTTCCCCCTGGACGGTTGGAGAGGAGGCCAGTCACCCAAAGGCGGTGATCTCGTCGTGGAGGCGGCGTTGCAGAGACTACGAGAACTCTATTGTCTTATGTCTTGTTTATTGTGTGTTGTGTCCCCCCAAGTGTTCCCTTCTGTGTGCTCCCCCTTGTGTTTTTCTATAGGTGGCGAAGAGAGGTATCGCAGTTCGAGAAGATGCGTCCGAGAACATGGCCCAAAGGTAGTTCGCAGAACCAGACACCGTCAGCAAGACCATCTTACGCTCTTAAATGAGTAAGGAACTCAGGCTAGTATCACATAATACTAAAGGGTTTAACAGCCCGGCTAAGCAAAGAATAGCCTTCCGAGATTATAAGCGTAAGGGGGCAGAAATTCTGTTTCTGCAAGAAACACTTCTCTCAAGACAACTACCCAAAATTCCTGGATAGGGATTTCCCAACACATTTTCTGTCTTCCGCAAAGGTAAAAAAGAAAGGGGTGGCCATACTAATACATAAAAGGATACCGTTCGTACCCGATAAGACTTTCAAAGATAAAGAAGGAAGATTTCTTATAGTCAGAGGTGCAATCCAAGGGTTCCCAATCACCCTAGCAACAATCTATGCCCCCAACGAGACGGCCCCAGGTTTTTTTTCTACCTTTTTTGGGAAACTTAACAAGGTGGCCAGAGGCAACATTATTGTCGCTGGGGACCTGAACAGGGCACTACGGACGGACCTTGACAGATGCTCATCCACTAATATTACACACAGATCTGACATACTAACAATTAAAAAAGGGCTACGTGACTGCCAATTACTTGACATATGGAGGGAACAACACCAGAGACTGCGAGAATATACCTTCTACTCGCACCCACATGACTCATATAGTAGGATAGATTACTTCCTTGTATCCAATAGAATGGTCCCTGGGGTCTCTCACACCGAGATCCATGATATTTCATGGTCTGACCATGCATCCATAGAGCTGCGGTGCACACTAATCCCACTAGACAGACCTAGAGCGAACTGGAACCTAAATGAAATCTTGCTGAAAATCCCAGCCCTACAATTGGAAATTGGGGAAAAGATCACACAATACTTCGAGGAGAATGAGGGGAGTGTGGCTACCCATTCCACTCTGTGGGAGGCCCATAAGGCTACCCTCAGGGGGGTCATTATAAATCTGGCCGCTAAGAGGAAAAGAGAGCGGGAAAGTAAAATTTTGAAACTAGAAGAACAGCTAGCGGAGCTTTCCTCCCTTCATAAAAACAATAAAAATGCCCACACATTAACTCAAATACTAGCCACTAAAAATAGCCTTAACCTCCTCCTCTCCGCCCAGGCTGAGAAGGAATTGACCTGGTCCAAACGGAAATTCTATAAAAAAGCTAACAAGCCGGACACACTACTTGCCAATAAGCTAAAAAACAAGCTTCCAAATTATCACATTCACGCAATTCGAAACCAGGGTGGGGACCTTACCTCCATCCCAGCGAACATAGCAGGGGAATTCAAAAAATATTATGAAATATTATACAACGGAGATAAGGTAACCCACACCCCAAAAACAAAAGAAGAGTTACGGACCTTCTTAAAAGAGGCGCAATTACCCATTTTGAAGAGATGCGAAAGGGAGGCACTCCAGTCAGACTTCACGATGGAGGAACTCTCTGGGGTCATCAAAGCATTAAAACCAGCTAAAGCCCCAGGCCCAGATGGCTTCTCAAACTTATATTACAAGAAATATTTAAAAATTCTAGCCCCCCATATGTTGAAATTATTCAACGAAATTCTAGCAGGGGCCTCATTCCCAGCACAAATGCTCCAAGCCTCAATTTCGGTGATCCATAAACCCGGAAAGGACCCGGCAGACTGCAAGAGCTACTGGCCCATTTCACTGATTAACTCGGACCTTAAAATATACTCTAAACTCATAGCCAACAGGGTGGGTAGTGTCCTTCCCGGGTTGATACACACGGATCAAGTAGGGTTTATCGGAGGTAGACAAGCGGCAGATAACACCAGGAGAATTATAGATTTGATTGATCTGGCCCAAAAAGAAAAAATACAATCCATGGTGTTAAGTCTGGACGCTGAGAAAGCCTTTGATAGAATAGACTGGCCCTACCTTTCGGAAACATTGAGAGCATTTGGCTTTGAGGGACGCCCCCTGCAGGCCATCCTGGCGCTGTATAAAAATCCATCAGCAAGAGTGAGATATCAAGGCTTCCCATCAGAACAGTTTGAAATCAAAAGCGGAACACGTCAAGGATGCCCGCTGTCGCCGTTGCTGTTCGCCTTATGTATAGAGCCTTTGGCGGCACACATCAAACTTAATCCAGATATCTCTGGTATCCCAGTGGGAGACCAAATGCACAAAGCCGCGCTTTATGCGGACGATGTCATTCTCACAATAACCAAACCTCTCACATCTCTCCCAAATATATTCAACGTACTGGGCAAATTTAACCAAATTTCGGGATTTAAGATCAATCAGTCAAAATCAGAAGCCCTCAATATTAATTTACCAAAAGAAATCGAAAAACTGATTGACCTCAATTTTCAGTTTAAATGGCAACCCTCTGCGATCAAATATTTAGGGGTGTATCTCACAAGAGAATACAAAACTTTATATAAAGCAAATTTCCCCAAGATCATAAAGACACTGGGAGAGGATCTCCGAACCTGGATGAAGGGGAATATCTCATGGATTGGGAGGATACATAGCGTGAAAATGAACCTCCTCCCAAAGATGCTATATCTTTTCCAGAGTCTCCCTATCCCATTGGTACAGGCGGACATCCTCTCCCTCCAGTCAAAAATTATGAAATTTATTTGGAATGGGAAAAACTCACGAATTACTAAAGGGATTTTAAAACGTCCCACACTACGTGGAGGGTTAGCGGTGCCTTGCTTGCAGGCCTACTACAAAGCAGCCCAATTAGGGCAGATTTTCCAATGGCACACAGACCCAAGCCTTCGGAGATGGGTCGAGTTGGAAAAGAGATGTTGTGCACCAATTGAAATCCGAAATTTAATCTGGCTACCCAGAGAAGGGGTACGCAAGATGAACAACCCGCTACAGACCATGGTCAATTCGTTAAAAGTCTGGGAGGCCACGAAGTTTAAATGTAACCTGACAACCAAAGCGTCAGTAATGACACCAATAGTGGGCAACCCAGATTTCGCTCCGGGCCTGTATAGCAAAAATTTCTTAATTTGGACTCAGAAGGGATTCTCCCGCCTAAAAGATCTGGAGGGCAAAATGACCATACAAACATTTGAACAAATTAAATCCTCTAAGAATATCCCAAACAGCGAATTTTTTAGGTACCACCAGATCAGGGATTTCTACAACAAAACGCCAATAAGACCGGCACGAACAAATTTTGAACAGCTGTGTTTTAGAGATACGGACACTAGGGGACTCACGTCTAGAATGTACAGGGAAGTGATCTGCCAGAAGTCGCCCAATGACAATAGACTGAGTTACATGAGACAGTGGGAATCTGACCTAGGAGAGACTTTAGAGGACGACGAATGGGACAGAATTATTCAGGCGGCGGCAAAAAGCTCAATCTGCACCACATTAAAGGAGAACGCATATAAAGTCCTAATGAGGTGGTATTACACTCCGACGCGCTTAGCGAAATTTGTAAAAGGCTACTCTCTTCTCTGCCCTAAACAGTGCGGGGAGGCAGCAGATCTCCGACATATGCTGTGGTTTTGCACTAAAGTGGCCCCTATTTGGGAAAAAATCAGAGATTGGATTCAGTGGATTCTCGATTTGGAGATCCCCCTGGACCCATGGCTGTTCCTATTGGGCAGGCGGATCCAGGGTCTGTCAAATGCGTCGCATAAATTAATCGCGCACTTTGCTACTGCCACAAGATGCGAGATTGCAGCATTATGGAAACAGCAGGAGTTACCAATTATCCCTAAGATCAGAAACAGAATTTGGCATGTTTGCCGGATGGAACAATTAACGAGTTTAGTTAATGACTCCGGCACAAATTTTCTAAAAGTTTGGGATCCATGGTTGACCCAGGAAGAAACCCCAGGAGTGGATGCCGCCTCAATCTTGCATTAATTAAATCAAATACGTTCTCCTTTATGGGCAGAGTAGACAAAACGACATAGTGATGCACAGCTATCAGATCTCCCGGTAGCCATAGACAAGAGGAGAATAATGGTACGAAGGGTAATAGAATCTTTGTAGAGCCCGCCAAAGTTAAAATTCGTAGCGAAGGCCGAGAAATCTCGAACACGACAAATCTTCACACCCTCTCCAGAGCCTGTGCTTTAAGGCAACGGGCACTATCGCGCGCGGGCGCGCAGAGACTTCCTGTTGCTCCGTAGGAGGAAGTGAGGCGTGTGTCTACACGCGGTGCATAGCTGTGGACCCTGCACACCAGCCCCCACGGCCGGAGCTGTTCCGGTTACCATCGTAAGGACTGACTGGTGTCTGAGCCGCAGTGGAGCAGAGGCATCACCCGCCAGGGAGATCATCTCTACCTAGGACTTGTTCCTACCATGCGAGCTTAAACCTTGCTGTATGTAAGTAGGGCTCCAATTTTTGTGCTCCGGATGACCTGCGGTTCCTTGTATTTGCCATTGTCGGTCTTGGCATAGTTCTTTTTAATTATTTTAATAATCGCTAGGATTCTTAACTGTTTGTGTGTATTAGTGCAGTACTGCTTACCCTACAGTGTTGCGCTATGATTTTTGTTTGTTTGTGTTCTTTTCTTTGCATGGTCTGTCGAGCAAGTGTGCGGATCCCTTGAGGAGTACAGGACATTCCACTGACTATTTGGCGCCAGGTTTTTCTTTATTTTGCTATTAAAAACTAAACAATAAAAAATACATGGGAAAAAATAAAAACAAATGAATGCATAGTGTCCAGACATATAAAATGGAATTCAAATCAAAATCCAGCTCCACACGCTGTCCAAATGAGTCTTTGCAGCCTGAATGCAGGGGGTAACCACTCCCTCCAAGATATCTACAGAAAAAACAAACAAAAAACAGACGCACTCATAGCATATTAAGGTTTACAAATTTATATGGGGTAGGATGTGTAAAAATGCACACTCACAAACATAAGGGGAATAAAAGCATTCATGAGTAATACTCAATCGCCAGCCCAGGTGCAGGATACAGCCGCTCCAGTAACACCGTCCGATGTGAAGGAACACAGCAACACTGCAATTCTACTCCGTGTACCGGAGCAAGTGGTGAGTGGCTCTCAACTTCCAGCCCTTCGTCACCGCAATGAGCCTCTGGTAGCAGTCTCGTGAGAGCTAGTGACGTCACTGGGCTTTCCGGATAAGCTACGGCGATCCCCGCAAGGATAACAGTGGTACGGCTGTACTTGGTATTAAGTGCCAGACAATAAAAGTCCCATAAGTCGGAGTGACATATAAATGATATAAAACTGGACAATATATCATAGATCAGTCCCTACGTGTTTCATCTCGAACAGAGACTTCTTCAGGGGTTCCTGCGTAGCTGCGTGATGGCGCCACCACATTCCAACACGTTTCGTCACTGAGAGTGACTTTCTCATGATTAAGATTGTATACAGCGGTCTGCTATTAGACGTTATTAACCATGCTACAGTATAAAAAGCCAGTTCAGTATCTGCAATCTTATCCTTGAGAAAGTCACTCTCAGTGACGAAACCCATTGGAAGGTGGTGATGCCATCACGCAGCTACGCAGTGACGCGATTACACTCAGAGGAACTTGAAGTACAGATTTCAGCTCTCTATCTGGATATACGCTGTAATTGTACACTTTGCGACAGAGCGAGGCTTAACACGGAGGTGCATTGAGCACAGGATATTACTCTGCATCTCAGGAAGAGGCATACACCGGAATTTTACCTATGAGGTCTGACACGGAGAAAATTACCATCTCTCCGTAAGATTTGGCAAACAGCTGGGTCTCATTACATCACAGGAGGGATTTCTTCTAGGAGTGAGCACTGTTTTACAGCGGAATCAGACTGCACGTTGAGAGGATTTACTCCGTGCACCATCAGGTCTGTCTACAATACACCTATTTACTTCTGAGATGGGTCATTCTCTAATTTGTGACTATTGTTCTCTAGCTGTAAGCTAATACACAGACTACAATTACTCTTATATGCTCCAGTGGTTACCTCCTCCTTACCATCAACTGCCTCCTCGCTCACAAGTTCCTCATACAGTATATGTCACTTGCATATTGCTGCTAACCATTTCATTTTATTTTTTGTCAATATTGCTTTTTTAACACACCAGTTTTGCATTGTCCTTAAGACTATTCTGGTTATTAATAAATTCCAGTTTATATTATTCATTGTACGGAACTGGCGCTTCTTTCTTTTTTGATATATATATATATATATATATATATATATATATATATATATATATATATAATGTGTGTGTGTGTAAAAAAAAGGGGGAAAGAGACAGCGCAGAACCTTAGAGCATTACAAAAAATAGAATGTATTAATAAAAAAGAGGGGTAAACAATGCCCACTTACGAAAATTAGGAAAATTGAATTCATGTAAAGGTATCTTTAAACGGTGTTACTGCATATAAGGGGCCTATTCTATAAGCCTCGATAACCCACTTATCGAGGCCTTTTCAGCTATTTTCAGCTATTTTGTAAGCCTCGATATGTGGGCGATAAAGGCATGAATCGCCAATTTTTTCAGCCGTCCAAAACACATCGCCAGCTGAACGGCAATTAGCCACTTATTGGCAGTTTCAGAAACTTGTACAATTCTAGTCACCTCGATTTAGTTTATTGAGGCTAATTACGGATCTAGAATGGTGAGCTTCTCCCAAAATCCTCACGCCAGGAAAAGTTTGCATGAGGCTTGGGAGAACTTGCTGAGAAGGCGGCGAGAGAGGACTTAGAAAAATGCTTTTTTCCTGCATCCTGATGCTGGGAGTCTCCAGGGCCGATACCCATTAATATCAGCACCGGGGACCCCCAGCATGAATCCCATGCAATAAAAATGCATTTCAAGCAACTTCGTTACCTTAGTGGCTACCGCTAAGGCAATGAAGGGGGTTAACTACCAGTGCCATTTTTATTTTGGGTAGCGGGGGTGGGTGAAGATGGTATTTGGCCCTTGGTGGGTGTTTAGCCCTTGCGTGGGGGTTGCTGGTGGTGTAAACCCCTTCATTACCTTTGCGGTTAATGCCCCTTTAGGTACAGATAAATAGGCAATTTTTTGGCAAATGCGTGTTTTCAATTAATTATTATTTTTTCTATTTCTTTATTGTTTAGAATAAATTTTTGGAATTTGAATGGCTTTTTTAAATTAATTCATTGTTTTGTTGGCTAGTGTTTTTATTGATGTAATTGATTTGTTAGTTAGTGCATTTATTTCTTGAATTGGTTAAATAGGTGTTTATTTAATTTAATTCTTACACTGGCGACACACTTTATTCGAGCTCGGCTAGTCCCACGAATTCGGGTATACCCGGGTGTATTGAGGTTTGTGACTGTTTTCTGCCCGAGTGCATTGAGGTATTTCCCGGCAGGGATTGAAGCATTTTATTCCCGCTGGCTGCAATACTGCACAGTATATATATATATACTGCATTACAATTCATGAATTTATGCCATCTGGTAGACACGCGAAGCATTGCAGCCTATTAAATCCTAATCATTATCATTTAACAGATCAGCCGCCCGTCAGCCAGGCATGAACCCAGGCTGGGAAGGCAAACGCAACGGGGCTTGTCAGAGGTGAGGAGCGGCGCATTCCAGGTATCTGCCAGGTACATACTGGGTATTTGCTCGAATAAAGTGTGTCGGTGCAGTATGTTTCGGAATAACATAATTTTTATTATTTTGCTCTTTTGGTGGTAGATAATTTTGATTCATGTGTACAATTAGTCTTTTTAATTATTTTATTGTTGGAGTGTTTACGTGTGTGATGGTAGGGGTAGCTGGCTAACCTAAAAAAGAGAAATCCCATCTAGTTACCCCTAAAAAAAAACGTATAACATGGCTGGCTAAGTAATGTATATTTCAGCCCAATGTATGTAATGTCTGGGGAAGTACAGGGTATCTGGGCTAGCTGTGTGTAATTCTAAGTCCTGTCTTTTACATAGATACCTTTATGTCTGTATTTTTTCCTGTGATAGCAATTACCCCCAGCTTAAATACTTGGTATTGTGTGGTGATGAAATTAACATGTCAGCCCTGCAAATGTAAATGATGTTATGAGCCTGCTCCTATAATTTCTATGGAGGGAGTTTCTGTAATCCATTTAGCTGAGCTGTTCCATAGAGAAGATATGATCAGGACAAAGGTAGGGGACTAGTTAATAGAATCAGTTACCAGGTCTGAGCCCCAGACACAGTTTCTCTTGGCTAGCTGCCCTTGCTCAAAGTTAAAGGATAGCCACCAAGGGATATATAAGGTACACTGCTGAACAGAGCACTAGTCCATCTGAGAGACATTCTGGGAAGGAGTGTGGAGTTTGACTGTGACCAGTTGGAGATACATGTCAGAGTGGCTGCTGTGTGTTCAGCACTCTGATATCCCGAAGCAGAGAAACGGACAGGTTAAACCTATTTGAAGCAGGTCCCTGCACCTAGTGAGACTAGAGCCTTCCTCCCAGGTCCCCAGTGTGGTAAGTGTATGTTATATTGTGTATTTGCTGGTTTACCCAGAATAAACTCTGTTTGTTAAATTACTTTGTCCTGTACTTAGTGATAGTGAACCTAGAAGGCTTCGGTGTTAAAATTACTGGTCTTCCATGACAAGGTGCTTGTGTATTTGTTTTATTGTTGTGTATTTTTGGCCTTAATAATTTGTATTAGGTTGACCATTAAGTGCTATAGTTGCTTATCATGCCCATATTATATGGGAAATATATACCACTGTGCCAATCAATGGGTACAGGGTGGGTATAGTGGGTCTGGGTATGTGGTTAGGCCTCCTGGGTGGGTAGCATTGGAGGATGGGTTAACCCCTTAATTATTATAATGGTTATTAATCGCTAAGGTGATTAAGGGGTTAGGGCCATTAGATTGTATTTTTTCATGTACTCTTGCTGGCATAGAGGACATGGACCTGCAGTATGCTGATGAGGACACCCTTCATGATGGCAGGGGTAAGTAGAGAGTTGTATTTACTATAATTATGTTGGCTGGCTTATGTTTGATTTTATAATGACAAATAAGCTATTATCCATATCTGGATAACAGTTATTTTGCTCATTACTGTACTGTATGTGTTGTTGGGGGTTGTTGGGGGTAGAGGAGGTGGGTAGTAGGGTTGTTGTGTTTATTTTTGTTTCTTTGGGGTAGAGGGATTGGGTGAAGGGGATAGTAGCCCCAAGGGTGGGTGTCTAGGCCTTCTGGGTGGTAGCCAGTCTGGTTAACCCCTTCATTACTGTAGAGGCTCCACTGCGATGGTAGTGAAGGGGTTATCTTCTCCCACAACCTTCCAATCATGCCTAATCCCCCACTCTGGGACTACTACCCCTTTCATACACCCCTCTGCCTCAAGAAACAGGTTATTGAGGTTTAACCCCTTCATTGCCTTAGCAGCTAGCCACTAAGTTAATGAAGCTTTTTTTAATATAAATTTGAATACTAGTGTAGATGAGCAGGGGTCTCCAGAGCAGAATGTAATGCGTAGCTCACCACAAATGAAACGCGACCGTGGTGCTGAGGTAGGGAATTGGATAACGCCAACCCACAGCCACGAGGCCACGCCTAGGATGTAGAGTAGTCGTTCAAGCCAGGTCAGGGTTATAGATTGGAGAATGGTTAAGGTACTTGAAAAGTTCAGGAGCGGAGAGTTTCGGTTAGTCGGGGTACGTAGCCAGGTTCAGGATAGGAGAATGTCGAAACGTTGGAGTACTTAGCCAAGGTCAGGACTGGAGACAGGAGAATGGTCGTGCAAGTTGGATCAGGAGTGCAGAGAAGCGGAATCCAAGGTGCTAGCAGGGTTCAGACAGCAAGAGGTTAATCAGCATACAGGCAAGGCAAGGGTTCAGGAACAAGGATGTGGCAAGGCGTCACAATGACTATGCTCAGACAGGAATGGTAGTAGGCTGAGGGTATAAATAGGAGGAGCCTCCAATAGCCAGCCATGGCGGAACCATGAAGTAAGAACCGATTGGCTGTTGGTGCAAACAGGTGTGCCCTATGATGCTGCCTAATCGGGGATGAGGTTGGAATTGCTCGCTCGCTGTCCCGTGCACGTCACTCCCATGCCGATTCCTGGGACAAGAGGGGGCGGGACTCGTCGCGTGCCAACCCGCGCAGGTCACGGAGGTCAGGGGCGGAGCCAAGAATG
This sequence comes from Ascaphus truei, assembly GCF_040206685.1. Taxonomy (NCBI): domain Eukaryota; kingdom Metazoa; phylum Chordata; class Amphibia; order Anura; family Ascaphidae; genus Ascaphus; species Ascaphus truei. Next base: position 9,321,428 of record NC_134493.1, read on the forward strand.
TGCGTCATTCTGAAGGCGGTCCTGACTTTCCCCAGAGCGGGGGTGGAGCTTGACTTGCGTGTCAGCAGGGAGGCTGGCCGAACGCACACGTCGCGTCGCAGGGATGGGGGCGGGATCCGAATCCGCGGGCGGATGATCAGGGTGCGCAAGGTCCGCGCGTGTGTACTGGGACCATGAAAACGCGCATCCTGGGTATCTGTCACGGAAGGTTTGTTGGGATGAGGAGATGGTCTGCGACCACCAGGATGGCGAATCCTCACAGTATCCCCCCCTTTATGGGTGACCTCCGGGCAACTCCACAATGGTTTCTCTGGAAATTTGGCATGGAACATGCGGACTAGTTTGGCTGCTGGATTCGGTGGCTCGGAATCCAGGACCTTTCCTCCGGGCCAAAACCTCTCCAATGTACCAGATAGTGTAGCGAACCTCTGGAGATCTTAGCGTCAAGGATAAATTGGATCTCTTATTCAGGTTGTCCTTGAACCATGAGGGGAGAGGTGGGGACCACCGGAACTGGAAAGGCATTTTGGACCATTCTGGACAACCAGAAGGAATCTTCATAGAAGGCGGGAGAGCCAAACGATATGTCACCGGATTATCCTTTCGGAAATCGTAAAGGGTCCAAGAAATCTAGGTGCATCGAGGGTACCTTCAGGCTGAGGTTCCTGGATGACAACCAGACCTTGTCGCCAGGTTTAAGGTCCAGACCAGCTCTGCGATGGCGATCTGCCGGATACTTTTGCCTATTGACCGCTTGCCTAATGTTAACCTGAATCTTTCTCCATAGATCCTGTCTTTCTCCATAAGTCATTAATTCTGTCATCCACCGCTGAGACCCCTGAGGAGGGTAAAACAAAAGGAAGAGTAGAAGAATTGAAGCCGTAATTCACGAAGAACGGTGACTCCAGAGTAGAGCTGCTTTGTGCATTATTGTGGGCGAATTCTGCCCAGGGTAAGAGTCCCGCCCAGTCATTTTGGGAATCTGAGGTAAAGCACCATAGATACTGTTCCAGGGACTGGTTGGTCCTCTCCATTTGACCATTGGTCTGTGGGTGGTATCCCAAGGAGAAATAGAGGGCGATACTTAGCTGAAGGCAAAACGAGCGCCAGAAATGAGAAATTAACTGGGATCCTCTATCTGAATCTATCTCCAAGGGTACGCCATTTAACCGGAAAATCTCCCTGATAAAAATGTCAGCTAATCTGGGAGAGTTGGGCAGACCCTTGAGTGGTATGAAGAAGGCCTGCTTCGAAAAACGGTCTACTACTACAAGAATAGTGTCCATACCCTTGGAACTAGGCAAGTCTACAATGAAATCCATTGACAGGTGTCCATGGCCTATCCGGAACAGGTAGAGGTTGAAGGAGACCTGCAGGAGGTATCCTGGGAGTTTTAGTCACCACAAGGTGTGAGAGATGAGGTCCAAGGTCCAAGGTCCTTTTGGTGCTGGGATGGCCTGCAGATTTGGACAAATTACTCCATTCCAGAACCTTCTTACGGTGTGGTGTGAAGTAAAGCGATGGTCCTGTGGAGTTGAGATGCCAGGAGGGATGTGGCTTTGTTGACGGACAATTTCCTTGAGTGCTCCAAATGAAGTGGCCGAGGGAATACATTTGGGCGGTAAAATGTTTTTTTGCTGATCTTCAGACTTATCGCCCAGAGAGAATTGTCGTGAAAAAGCATCAGCTTTAAAATTCTTGGATTCGAGAAGGTAGGAAATTATGAAATTAAACCTAGAGAAAAACAGTGACCATCTGGCCTGACGGGCTCCCAGGCGGCGTGCACCTTCAATATAAAGCAAGTTCTTATGATCCGTGAGGATGGTAATTGGATCTTCAGTGCCCTCAAGCAGATGTCTCCATTCTTTGAGAGCTAGCTTCATGGCCAGGAGTTCCCGGTTCCCAACGTTGTAGTTGCATTGGGCCGGAGTAATTTTTTTCGAACAAAAAAACAAGGATGCAACCTGGACAGGGAATTCTTCCTTTGGGACAGGACGGCGCCTACGCCCACGTCGGAGGCGTCGACCTCAAGGGTAAAAGGAAGCTTGGGATCAGGGTGAATGAGAATGGGGGCGGATAGAAAAGCTCTTTTGAGATGTGCGAAAGACTGGAGAGCAGCAGCGGGCCAAGAAGCAGGGTCAATTCCGTTAGTGGGAAGAGAAGAAATATTTTGGATAAATCTCCGGTAATAGTTTGAAAAACCAAGGAAGCTTTGTACTGCCTTCAGGGTGGTAGGTTGTGCGCCACTCTAGGACAGCTTTGACCATGGCGGGATCCATGGTGAGTCCGGATTCGGAAATGATGTAACTTAGGAACGTTGTGGATGTTTGATGAAAATGATATTTCTCCAGTTTAGCAAAAAGTTTGTTCTGAAGTAAGCGAAGGAGCACCTGTTTCACGTGAGAGATGTGTTCCTGTATGGATTTGGAGAAAATTAAAATGTCATCAAGATAAAAGATTACAATGGAGTTGAGGATATCTCTGAAAACTTCATTTACGAAATCCTGAAACAAGGCAGAGGCATTGCACAGACCAAAGTACCAAATGACCAAGTACTCATAATGTCCATCTCTGGTGTTGAAAGCCGTCTTCCATTCATCTCCTCGGACACGTTGGTACCCCCAATACTACTTGCCTCCAGAATGCAGTTCTTGTGGCAAAATGTCCCCCATTGGATGGGTTCCTTGTTGAGCCAATCTACCCGAGGGTTGTGAATCTGTAGCCAGGGTAGCCCGAGGATCACGCTGATAGGAGTATGAATGACATTAAATTGCATCTTTTCCAAGTTTGAATCTTACATCTTGAATTGTAGCACCTTTGTCTCCAAGGATGTAAATGCTGGCTGCAGACGTCTTCCGTCAATGGCTTCAAGAGCGATGGGCTTCTTTCTGTGCCTGGTAGGAACCAGATGGCGTTCTGCGAAAGCTTGATCTATGAAGTTTCCTCCGGCACCTGAATCGATGAAAGCAATTGTAGATACTTGAAAGCCCTCCCCAAAGAGTGTAATGGGGACAAGAATGCGAGACGGGTTATCAGTAGAGATAGGGGAGAGAAATAGTGTTCCCAATGAGACTCCCCCAGGACGTTTCCCGACTTTTGGGGACAAAAATAGGCAAAGTGTCCAGAAACACCGCAGTAAAGACATAAGCCAGGGTTTTTGCGGCATAATTTCTCTGATTAGGAAAGACTGGTATTTCCTATTTGCATAGGTTCGGATGTATCTGGGGTAGAAGCCTCAGTGGAGCTCACCTGACCAGGATTGATCCGTGCTGGAATAGTACGATGGTGAACTTTCGCTGAACGTCTCTCCATGTGCGACGATCCACCTTGATACACACAGCGATGAGCTCCTTCAAATCGGTGGGGCGATTGTAGGCTGCCAATTCATCCTTCAAGGTTTTCGATAAACCTTGCCAAAAGGCTGCGGCCAGGGCTACGTCGTTCAAGTCAGTCTTAGCAGCGTTTGTTCTGAACTCGAGAGCCTATTTGGTGACTGAACGACTGCGTTGGGAAACATGGAAAGTGCAGAGGAAGCACATAACTAACAACCGGGTGTATAAAACACTTTTTGGAATTCCTGGGCAAAGGCTCCGTAATCCTGCGTGAAGTCGGTTCTTCGCTCCCAGATGGGAGATGCCCAGGCGAGAGCGTCATCTACAAGGAGAGAGAAGATTCTTGAGGTAAAGGCAGAGGAACCAGGAAGTAAGAACCGATTGGCTGTTGGTGCACATTAGTGTGCCCTATGATGTATCCTAATCAGAGATGAGGGTGGAATTGCTCGTGCGCCATTCCGCGCGCGTCACGGAGGCCAGGGGGCAGAGTTTAGAGCACGCGTCACTTCCACGCCGATTCCTAGGACAAGAGGGGGCCAGACCCGTCGCACGCCGACCCACGCGCGTCACGGCGGTCAGGGGGCGGAGCCAAGAACGTGCGTGATTCCGAAGGCGGTCCTGACTTTCCCCAGAGTGGGGGCGGAGCTTGACTCGAGCATCAGCAGGGAGGCTGGCCGAACGCACACGTCGCGTGGCTGGGATGGGGGCGGGATCCGAATCCGCGAGCGGATGATCAGAGTGTGCAAGGTCCGTGCGCGCGCGTACTGGGACCACGAAACCGCGCATCCTGGGTATCCGTCACGGAAGGTTTGTTGGGATGAGGAGACAGTCTGCGCCCGCCAGGATGGCGAATCCTCACACAGAATCGCGTTGATTTCAGGTCCGGGAACCCCCTGTTTCCCGAGATACCGGCCCCGTTATGGGGTGCCATTAGCTCCTATGCATTTAAATGTCCCGTGTCACGTGACCGTGGGAATAAAATGCATAGGAGAAACCAGCAACCCATAACGAGGCCTGTATCTCGGGAAGCAGGGGGTCCCCAGACCTGAAATCAGTGCGGTTCTGCTACGAAGGACCCCCTGCTCATCTACACTGGTATTAAAATCTATAGTATATTCAAATCTTGTAATCGCTGGTTAGATATGCGCCGGCCACATCGTGATCATAATCCACGACGCGATCATAACACCGCTGGCTACTAATTTTGCTATCACAGGTAATTGAGGCTTTCTGAATTCCGTGATAGCAATGCTCAAAAAACTGGCAGCGATACCGGACCAGCGATTTTTTTTTGTATGAACCCTTATAGAATAGGCCCCTAATTGTCCTGCCTTTGATCTGGGACAAAAGACCCTGCGGGGTCTTTCAGACAGAGGAGATATAATGATAACCATTTTTTTCACTCGAAACACTGGCAGCTCATTTTTTTGGGAGTAGTTTTTTTTACAGGTTGGTATAATTCTGAAAAGTATGTGAAATTACCTACAGGATAGATGCTAGAATAAATTGGTACAGGAATGATAATTTGCCTGTCACACATTTTTACTTGCTGGAAACTGTGGTTTTAAGCCAAAATATGGACAGGATTGCTCAATTTTTTTTACATCTGAACATTAGACTAGGAAATAAGAAAATAAGCAAGTGCCATGTTAATGATTTATTTAAGCGTGATTTTGCTCTATATCAATGCAAGGGAAAATGTAATTCACTCCAGTTGTTTTGTATGTAAGAAAAATGTGGATTCCATTAGTCATGTAAACTAACTGTTAATAAGAAACACATGCACAACATTCCATTTCTTTATGTACAGATGCAGCAACGAGCATCCGAACACTTGCCTTTGAAAATCTGGGGCAATCTCCCAATAATGCTGCAACATTTCTGTGACATTTCTACAAACAGACTAATGACTCATCGGATTGACACAGCGGGGGTCCCTGGCAGTCTCATTCAGTTTGAATGGGACTGGCAGGGACCCCTGCTGTGTTAATCCAATGGGCCATTAGTCCGTCTGCAGAAATGTTGCAACCAGGGCCGCCAACAGAAATCATGGGGCCCGGGACAAATGAAAGGAGCAGGCCCCCCCGAACCCATAGCGCACCCCCCCCGAACCCATAGCACACACCCCCGAACCCATAGCGTACCCCCCCCCCCGAACCCATAGCCCACCTACCACGGAAAAATATTTTTTAGCATGCAACTTTTACTTAACTGTTTTCTTATTGTGATACAGAAAAAAACCTTACAATGCAACCTGTTTATTTTTATATTTGCAACAAAAGACATGTGACTGCCTGCCTGGGTGAGTGGGTGGGTGAATGACAGTGACTGGGTGGGTGAATGACGGTGCGTGGGTGAATTACGGTGGGTGGATGAATGACGATGGGTGAATGACAGTGGGTGGGTGGGTGAATGACAGTGGGTTGGCTGAATGACAGTGGGTGGGTGGGTGAATGACTGTGGGTGGGTGGGTGACAGTGGGTGGTGAGTGGGCGAATGACAGTGGGTGGGTGGGCGACACGGTGGCTAATCCTGTGTCTGTTGCCCGGGGCAGGAGGCGCGCGTGGGGGAAGTTAGGTTGGCACCAGGGCCATCTTAACAACATTAGGGGCCCCAGGGCAAAGCAGTGCACGGGGCCCGGCCTACACAATCACTCACATGAATAAAAATGTAAATTAACGATTTGTTAACGAATAGTTAATATCCCCTGAAAATCTAGTTTACAATTTATTCTGACATCTTTCTGACATCTTACTGTTACAGTGTTATTCATAACACAATCTTTTATATAACTTTTACAATACCTCACAAGAGAAACATCACTTTGCTATAACTGCAGTACAGCGAAAAACTCGACCTTTTTTATCTGAAGAAATATCACAATAAAGACACAGTCACTGGTATATACTTCTAACCTATGCAGACAGTCACTGGTATATACTTCTAACCTACAGTATGCAGACAGTCACTGGTATATACTTCTAACCTATGCAGACAGTCACTGGTATATACTTCTAACCTATGCAGACGGTCGCTCCCAGCCTCCCACGCGCTCACTAGCAGCAGCAGGCACCGGAAGTGCTGCACTGCTAGGCTGCGAGCGGTTGTGACGCGAGCCGGGGTGCCGGGCGGGCGGAGAGCGAGCGGAGCCGGGGTTCCACTTCCGGGCGGGCGAGAGTGAGCGGAGCCGGGGTTCCACTTCCGGGCGGGGGAGAGTGAGCGGAGCCGGGGTGCCGGGCGGGGGAGAGTGAGCGGAGCCGGGACACAATGGTAAAAGTTGCGACGCCTCCAATACATAAAAAAAAAACCACGCTCCCGAATACATATAAAATATAGCCCCACTTCCCCAATACATATAAAATGTATATTAAATATACCCCTACCACCCCCAAATATATTAAATATCCCCCCACCGCGCATATATATATATATCCCACAACCACTCCCATATATATGAAATATCCCACCACTAGCCCAATACATATAAAATATCCCCCCACCACCCCCATATATATTAAATATATCCCCACCACCCCATATATATTAAATATACCCCAACCACCCCATATATAAAATATATCCCCACCACCCCCATATATATTAAATATATCCCCACCACCCCCATATATATTAAATATATCCCCACCACCCCCACATATATTAAATATACCCTCACCACCCCCATACATATAAAAATATACCCCCACCACCCCAATACATATAAAATATACCCCACCACCCCCATATATATTAAATATACTCCTACCACCCCAATTCATATTAAATATACCCCCACCACCCCCATACATATAAAATATACCCCCACCACCCCCATATATATTAAATATACTCCTACCACCCCAATTCATATTAAATATACCCCCACCACCCCCATACATATAAAATATACCCCCACCACACCCATATATATTAAATATACTCCTACCACCCCAATACATATTAAATATACCCCCACCACCCCCATATATATTAAATATACTCCTACCACCCCAATACATATTAAATATATCCCCACCACCCCCATATATATTAAATATATCCCCACCACCCCCATATATATTAAATATACCCTCACCACCCCCATACATATAAAAATATACCCCCACCACCACCACCATACATATAAAATATACCCCCACCACCCCAATACATATAAAATATACCCCACCACCCCCATATATATTAAATATACTCCTACCACCCCAATTCATATTAAATATACCCCCACCACCCCCATACATATAAAATATACCCCCACCACCCCCATATATATTAAATATACCCCCACCACACCCATATATATTAAATATACTCCTACCACCCCAATACATATAAAATATACCCCCACCACCCCCATATATATTAAATATACTCCTACCACCCCAATACATATTAAATATACCCCCACCTCTCCCCACATTGTACTTTACCTATCTCCTGCAGGAAACAGACAGCACAGAACATGTCTCTGGCCCGCCGGGGTGTGGGCCCCACCCCTGCTGTCCTCTGGTTGGCTGTCCTCTCGTCCAATCAAGGACAGCACACCAGTCCTCCTTGATCTGCCCAGCCACCATCCCGGCCTGCCCTCTCAGCACTTAACGCTCGCCAGACACCTGGCAACCCTATGGTGGGCACGCATGGGCCGGGCGCGTGGGGCCCCCCTATGCTGTGGGCCCCCTATGCTGTGGGGTCCCTGGTTGGCGCACGCGGGGGAAGTTAGGTTGGCGCGCACGCAGGTGAATCCCATGACACATCCACTCCATCCCACGTTGGGGGAGCTGAGGGGTGGGAGCAGGGGGGGGGTGGTGGAGGGGGGTAAATGGGCAGGCCCACAGAAGCAGGACGGATACCCTGCTTGCCCTGCGCATGCCATTTAAAAAAAAAAGCTGCGAGCGGTTGTGACGCGAGCCGGGGTGCCGGGCGGGCGGAGAGCGAGCGGAGCCGGGGTTCCACTTCCGGGCGGGCGAGAGTGAGCGGAGCCGGGGTTCCACTTCCGGGCGGGGGAGAGTGAGCGGAGCCGGGGTGCCGGGCGGGGGAGAGTGAGCGGAGCCGGGACACAATGGTAAAAGTTGCGACGCCTGTGTCACTGTGCTACTGTGCTACTGTGTCACTGTGCTACTGTGCTACTGTGTCACTGTGCTACTGTGCTACTGTGTCACTGTGTTACTGTGTCACTGTGCTACTGTGCTACTGTGTCACTGTGCTACTGTGTCACTCTGTTACTGTGCTACTGTGTCACTGTGTCACTGTGTCACTCTGCTACTGTGTCACTGTGTCACTCTGCTACTGTGTCACTCTGCTACTGTGTCACTGTGCTACTGTGTCACTCTGTTACTGTGCTACTGTGTCACTGTGTCACTCTGTTACTGTGCTACTGTGTCAATTTCATGTTTTTAAAAGCCAGAACACTAAAATTCATTTTTCTGCACTCGCCGCGCTCGCATCTTAGTGCGGGGAGGCTGGAATTCATCCCGCGGTTGAAATCGGGATTCCGATGTACATGATGCGTGAAGTGTTCGAATAACGGCCGCTGCATCAGTACACTCTCTGAGACCGCGTTTGGAGAGGCTAATGCGTCTGGAGCACAGCGGCCTCGCGGTCACATCTTGGCTGAAACTCTCACGACGGGGAGGACAGTAAGTTTCCCAGAAGGATTAATACAGTGGAGGACTTTGCTTCTGAGTGGGACTCCAGCAGCGTTAATTCTTCCAAACCAGCCACCAGCCTGTAAGAGCTGTGCAGAGAGCAGAGAGAAACAGTCTCTCTCCATGTCTCCCCATGCAGCTCTTACAGAAGTTCTCACTGTTTTTATTATAATTTTTTACATAGAATTGAAGCAGGGGGTCTCCGAAGATGAACCCCATTAATTGCATTGCATTGTATCAATGCAAAAGTGGTGCAATGCGTAGGGGCCAAAAATCGGCATCATCATTTAAAAGGCAAAAATCCAATTGAATCAATCAAAAGTTTTCTTTGATAGATTTGGTGCAGTTTTGTCTCAGAATTGCACAATTTTTCCTTTGATATATATGCCCCATGGACCTCAGTGTGTTCTTTTCTCTGTGTTTCTTCTAGAATGTTTCTGTGTGTTCTTGCACTAGATTTTAGTGGTGACAAAGGTCTAGTCTGAATCTCCTCTCATCTCTCCCATCGTACTTTCAGTGTCTCTTCTGCTAACACCTCCTTCTCCTCTATCGATCTCTCTGTGGGGGTACCCCAGGGCTCCATCCCGGAACTTCTTCTCTTTTCTCTTTATACACTCTCTCTAGGTGACCTAATCACATTTCTAGGGTTCAAATATCACCTCCTGATGACACACACATTTACTTTTCAACCCCATACCATACACCTGCTGTACAGACTAAAGTTTCTAAATGTCTCTCCACTATATGATCCTGGATGGCCCTCTGCCAACTTAAACTTAACATGGCAAAACAGAGCTCCTTATACTTCCCCCCAAAGCCGGCCCTACTACCTCCTTCCACATTACTGTTGGAAGTACTGCTGCGGCACATCTGAATCTAACATTTGCCCGTAATTGACAGGTGCTTTTTTCGGCTGGTGCCCGGCTGGCTCCAAACTTGGCCGCACGCCAGCCGCATCTTCCCCTCCCCGCATGCAAAATTCAAATGCTGTTCCCCTCCCTTTCCGACCCCATGGCTGCTCCCCCTGGCTGCTCCTCTGCTTCACGCAGCTTTGCGCAGCTTCCCCCTTACCCCTGCTTCCTCTGCAGCCTTCGGGGATGCCGGGGAACCCTGGCACGTGTGACCGGCGCCACAGTGACGCGCGGCACGCGCCAGGGAAAAACCACAACAAGCCGCCGTCTGCCCGCACATTTCCCCCACATCGCGGTGGCGGCCGCTGTAGACTCAGCTCGGCCGCCACTGTACTATCATACACCCAGTAGCTCAAGCACGCTGCCTAGGGGTCACACTCGACTCCTCCCTCACATTCTCTTCTCACATTCAAAAGGTAGCTAAAACTTGTCGTTTTTTCCTCCGCAATATTACCATGATACGCCCTTTCCTCTGTTGCACGACTGCAAAAACTCTGACACAGACCCTCATTCTCTCCCGTCTCGATTACTGCAACCTCCTGCTGTCCGGCCTTCCTGCCTCTCACCTGTCTCCCATACAATCTATCCTAAATGCTGCTGCCAGAATCACTCTACTCTTTCCTAAATCTGTCTCAGCGTCTCCCCTCCTGAAATCCCTCTCCTGGCTTCCTATCAAATTCCGTATCACACACTCAATTCTCCTCCTCACTTTTAAAACGTTACACTTCTTCTGCCCCTCCTTACATCTCAGCCCTAATTTCTCACTATGCACCATCATGACTGTTGCGTTCTGCTCAAGGATGTCTTCTCTCTAACCCTTTTGTATCTAAAGCCCTCTCCTGCCTTAAACCTTTCTCACTGAGTGCCCCACACCTCTAGAATGTCCTTCAATAACTGACTAGCACCCTCTCAATCCACCTTCAAGACCCACATCTAAAACACACCTGCTTAAGAAAGCATATGAGTAGCTCCGTGGCTGATAATTAACATCTCATACATAAACCGTGGCCCCTTGCAGACGCACTTACCAGAACACCCTCCTATTCTCTCTGTACGTTCTTCCTACCTACCAATTAGATTAAAAGCTCTTCGGAGCAGGGACTCCTCTTCCTAAATGTTACATTTATGTCTGAAGCACTTCTCCCCTTTATGTGTTATTTATATTATTTGTTATTTATATGATTGTCACGTGTATTACTGCTGTGAAGCGCTATGCACATTAATGGCGCTATATAAATAAAGCATACTTACATACAGTATTTAACCTATTCTTATACTAATTTACTTCTCTTAACATTATTTGGCTACTCCAATGCTTCTCGCTGAAAAGATAAAACACAAATATGAACATGCGTACTAAAACTTTGCTAGCAATCAGCAAATACCAAGCACACTAGGGGCTACTTACTAAACCCTCCCTTCTACCAAACTTTGAATGTAATTTAGTACTACAGTATATCTACAGTATCTAACTGGTCTCCCATAGCTTTATATATTATCTTTAACTGTGCATGCAATGTCTTGTATATAATGTATAACCCTGTTTACTTAATGTTACTATGTATTTGTAACCATGTATCTGTCATCATAACTCTGTGCCCAGGACATACTTGAAAACGAGAGTTGACTCTCAATATATTACTTCCTGGTAAATAAATAAATAGCTTTGGGTTAAGATGTACTATATTATGCTTTGCGCATATTTGTCTGCTACACAGTATGTTTGGCACGCAGGTAGGAGTGCAAATGTTGTGTACCAAGTCATGTGTTATCTTAAACAGTTTAAAGCATTTAATTACATTCATATTAATATCCATAATGTGTTTTACTGTTGTTAACAATTTTTCTTTCCCACATGTAAAAGTATTTATTCTCAGATGTCTGGATACTTTCAAACAGGTAAATACTCTGTATATCTTGGACTTTCTCCAAATGTTTTCCACATAAATTGCCAGGCTGTGAATAATGTCACACACACACACACGCACGCACGCACGCACGCACACACACACACACACACACGTGTATATATATTTATCTCTATCATTATCATTAGAACATGCCAATGTTTCTGTAGTATATATTTTAAAGTAGACCACTGGTTATTGTATGTTCCTACTGTATCAATCATGTAGCACTGTCACTTTGATTGTGAGGGTATTCGTTTTTAATTTTTGGTATTAATAATGAGTCTCTATTTCTAGCTTTGCTTTGGTTAAAGCCACGTTTAATCATCATGTTGCTATAACCTCTTGTCTGAAACCTTGGTTTGATTTCAATATCCCTTGCCTCAAATACTGATGGAGTGGAACAATTGTGCTTTAATCTAAGGAATTCCCCAACCTGGATCCCCTTGATTTGGTGTAAAGAATACGCACTGGATGAATGTAAAACTGCATTAGTAGATGAATATTTTCTGTGGATGTCAATGTCAATAACTCCCCCTGGAACAATGGAGATTCTTAAATCCAGGAAGTCAACATGAGTGAGGCTAGCAACACTTGTCAACTTGATATTAAGAGGATTTTGGTTGAGGCTATTGATGAAACATTGAAAGTCAGGTTGTGACCCACTCCATAAAATGAGAATATCATTGATAAACCTCAACCACAGAAGTACATGATCTGCCCCTGAATGGCCATCATCCAAGAACACCATTTTTTCTCTCCCGTCTCCCTAGAAAGAGGTTTGCATAGGCGGGTGTGAACGTAGCGTTCGTCGCTGTGCAATGTTTTTGTAAGTTAAATGTGTTTTTTAAATACAAAATAATTATGAGTCAAAACAAAATAAAGAAGATACATTAAAAAGATTATCAGCTCTTCATTTAAATTAGGTTTTGGTGAGGTAAGGTGCTCAAAGTGTGCTATACATAGGAAGGAGGGGAGTACACTCTGGGTATTGAAGCATTGATAGATGTATACACTGAGCATCAAACAATGGGGCACCAGATACCCTGAAGGTTGGGGTAGGTGGTCCAGAGACAGCCTCCCCTACCTCATTGGGTTAGCCCTAAGTACTCACGGTATTCACTAGCCACCAGAGTCTCCCCTCCACCGCGTGCTGCTGAAGAGAAATGGAGTCCAGCAATGTAGAGAGTAATGCAGCGCACCGCGATCAAACAGAAGAACAGGTCTGGCCGAAAAGGTGTACTTTAATGAAGTATCATAAAAGCAAGGGATGCAGCCCTTCTACGCGTTTCGTGTCTAGCACTTTATCAAGAAGTGCTTCCACACGGTATACAGAACATTTAAATAGTAATGGCTGCCAAATCTCGCGATATCTGTGACGTCACAGCTCCGTCGTAGCCAATAAGATCTGACCATCTGACGCATGCGCCCCGAGACCCAGCATAGGGGAGTAACCAGCCATCACGCAGTCCCCACATCACTATTGGGGAACGCCCATGGGGGAGTGCCACAAAGGGAGGGATGGACATAACGGAGGCTGCATCCGCCCCCATCCTGCCTCTATGTGCACGCTACTGATAGTAAACGGCAAAAAAATTCGAGCATGATATCTCCGCTACATAAGGACAAGGAAATTGTTTATTATTAACCCTACCACAGCACATGTTACACCCGCATGTTAAGGGGGGTTAACCATCCGAATTTCTACCTACTCATCATCCTTGGTGGATGACCCACAGGAGAGAGTTGAGAAACGAAACATGGTGTATATCCCCCATTCATGTGGTATACATATACGTTGAAAAAATAAAACAAAATATATGGATAATGTGACTAACAATAATAGACAGATATATTAGTCTACTCAAGCTTCTATGAGCTAATAAAGGCTGATAAATCGACTAAGTCGTGGTTGGGTTGTATAAACCAAAAATACATAGCGACACTGGGCAGCCAATTACAACAATATCAAAACATACACATTTATTGATTAAAAATATGACAAAAACATCTAAAAAATTTTTTTTGAAGTATGAAATATACTCGTGTAAAAACAAATGAGCATCCTTGTGATGACAGTGAGGTATAGTTAATTCAGACAATCATATTGTACATTTCATTCTGTGGGGTACCTGAGGAAAGTTATTATTCATATTAACTATGGCGTTAACAATATATACTAACCATCCAATATCCCTTTGAAGACAAAACATCTTATATTATTATATAATTTTAGCAGGGAATATTGCAATAGTTGTGTCTTAGCATTATAATTGTAGTAAACAATATTTTATCTGCTATTCAAAACATTTGGCAACAAATAATTTTCTTGCATACATATACAGCTTAATCAAAAGATGAATCTTATACAGAAATAGAAGAGTCAGTAAAAGGGAGCTATCTGGTCTTCACCAGCACAGGGAGACTTTTGTCAGGGAGAGAATGGAGTATATAGTCTCATTAATGTTTAGTGATGTCTATTTGTTTGTTAAGACATTTTGTTATTTATCTCAAAAAGTGGTTAATAGTCCACTCCATATTTATCCCTTCAGGAAATCTCGTTCTCAATGTAAATATCCAAAAGGACTCTCTACAATTCAGGGTGTTCACAATATCTCCCCCTCTCTCCTTCTTTGTAATTTTCTCAATACCCAAGAAAGAGAAGTTTCTAATGCCCCCCTTATTACATTCTGAAAAGTGCTTTGATACAGGGTGCTCTAGGTCTTTTTTCCGAATTAATCTGCAGTGTTCCTGCATCCTTGTTTTCAAAGCTCTTGTAGTCCTACCGACATATCTCTTCCCACAACCACAGCTAATCAAATAGACCACCATAGTTGTATTACAATTGATGAAACCATTGATATTATACTGCTTAAGCGGGTTGTGGGAAAAGACATGTCTGGATGGTCTCATAAATTCTCACATGTTGCACTGATTGCACCTAAAAGACCCCCTAGTCAGGAAACGGTCTGGATTACCCAGTGGGGTGGAGATAACGCTTGGTGAAATAAATGCAGCCAGCGTTTTGGCGCGCCTATATACATACTTTGGGCCTTGCTTACACTGGCGACACACTTTATTCGAGCTCGGCTAGTCCCACGAATTCGGGTATACCCGGGTGTATTGAGGTTTGTGACTGTTTTCTGCCCGAGTGCATTGAGGTATTTTCCAGGCAGGGATTGAAGCATTTTATTCCCGCTGGCTGCAATACTGCACAGTATATATATATATATACTGCATTACAATTCATGAATTTATGCCATCTGGTAGACACGCGAAGCATTGCAGCCTATTAAATCCTAATCATTATCATTTAACAGATCAGCCGCCCGTCAGCCAGGCATGAACCCAGGCTGGGAAGGCAAACGCAACGGGGCTTGTCAGAGGTGAGGAGCGGCGCATTCCAGGTATCTGCCAGGTACATACTGGGTATTTGCTTGAATAAAGTGTGTCGGTGCAGTAGTGTATTCACATAAGATGGGATCCATTTGTAGTAGGTCCCAATGTTTGTTTATAATTTTTTGGACCTGACCACTAGATTTGCTGTATTGTGATTTAAACATGGGACACACTTTTTCAATCCCGTGTATATTCTTTTTGCTAGCATCCCTCACCCTGGACTTTTGGGGTAGTAATGTTTCTCTCTCAATCTCCGCTACTTCTTGGATTCTTTTGATTAAGATGTATATGTATGCAAGAAAATTATTTGTTGCCAAATGTTTTGAATAGCAGATAAAATAGTGTTTACTACAATTATAATGCTAAGACACAACTATTGCAATATTCCCTGCTAAAATTATATAATAATATAAGATGTTTTGTCTTCAAAGGGATATTGGATGGTTAGTATATATTGTT
Source organism: Ascaphus truei (assembly GCF_040206685.1). NCBI lineage: Eukaryota > Metazoa > Chordata > Amphibia > Anura > Ascaphidae > Ascaphus > Ascaphus truei. The sequence continues at coordinate 9,337,102 of NC_134493.1, forward strand.
AACGCCATAGTTAATATGAATAATAACTTTCCTCACGTACCCCACAGAATGAAATGTACAATATGATTGTCTGAATTAACTATACCTCACTGTCATCACAAGGATGCTCATTTGTTTTTACACGAGTATATTGCATACTTCAAATTTTTTTTTTTAGATGTTTTTGTCATATTTTTAATCAATAAATGTGTATGTTTTGATATTGTTGTAATTGGCTGCCCAGTGTCGCTATGTATTTTTGGTTTATACAACCCAACCACGACTTAGTCGATTTATCAGCCTTTATTAGCTCATAGAAGCTTGAGTAGACTAATATATCTGTCTATTATTGTTAGTCACATTATCCATATATTTTGTTTTATTTTTTCAACGTATATGTATACCGCATGAATGGGGGATATACACCATGTTTCGTTTCTCAACTCTCTCCTGTGGGTCATCCACCAAGGATGATGAGTAGGTAGAAATTCGGATGGTTAACCCCCCTTAACATGCGGGTGTAACATGTGCTGTGGTAGGGTTAATAATTAACAATTTCCTTGTCCTTATGTAGCGGAGATATCATGCTCGAATTCTTTTGCCGTTTACTATCAGTAGCGTGCACATAGAGGCAGGATGGGGGCGGATGCAGCCTCCGTTATGTCCATCCCTCCCTTTGTGGCACTCCCCCATGGGCGTTCCCCAATAGTGATGTGGGGACTGCGTGATGGCTGGTTACTCCCCTATGCTGGGTCTCGGGGCGCATGCGTCAGATGGTCAGATCTTATTGGCTACGACGGAGCTGTGACGTCACAGATATCGCGAGATTTGGCAGCCATTACTATTTAAATGTTCTGTATACCGTGTGGAAGCACTTCTTGATAAAGTGCTAGACACGAAACGCGTAGAAGGGCTGCATCCGTTGCTTTTATGATACTTCATTAAAGTACACCTTTTCGGCCAGACCTGTTCTTCTGTTTGATCGCGGTGCGCTGCATTACTCTCTACATTGCTGGACTTCATTTAAATTACTCAAGGAATTAAAATAGTGTTCAGCCTCTAAGCCATCATGCAGTGGATGCTAGTATAAAGCTTCTCCACATCACAAGTGGTATTTATGTCTAAAACTAGTTTATTTAATCTAAGCAGTACATCCGTTGGGTCCCTCAAATATGATTCTAATATTTGTACAAATGGGCGCATAAAGAAATCAAGGAAACAACAGATGTGCTCGCATAACCCCTCTATGCCAGACACAATGGGGCGTGCAGGGGGATTGGAGAGATCCTTGTGTATCTTGGGTAAGATATAGAACTTTGGCACCTTTGGCTGATCAGAGATCAGGTTATACTGTGTCATAACATTTCTGTGTAATCGTGACCTTTGACAGTGCCTCACTTACCAGCCAATCCACTGACTGCTTGTTTGTATCTTACATTAGGGTCGCTAGGGAGTTTTTCATAGCAACCTGTGTCTCACAGCTGGTGGAAAGCCTCATTTTAATACATAACTTTGGGAAATAGGACCACATTACCACCCTTGTCGGATGGTTTAATCTCAATCAAGGTTACATTTCTTAATTCATTAACTGTTCTACACTTAGATGCTGTTAGATTATCTGGTCCAGAGGTACTTTTCAGGTGAGAAATTTCCTGAGATATGAGGTTCACATATACTTCCACCTGGGAATATGTCTGTAACGAGGGGACAAAAATCAGATTTAGCGCATATCGGGAAACATAGTATTGATGGTACGGTATCAGAAAACGGATCATCAAGGAGTGTAACCAAGTCACCTACTGTATTGCCTGTTTTTCTTGGGTATTCCACTGCAAGTTCAAATCACGAGTACAGTAGAGTTATCATTACTGCCATCCTGAGATTTAGCATAAAATTTGAAAAAAAATAACGTGGCTAAACAAATTAAGATCTTTGATCCACTCAAAAATGACAGATGTATGAGTGGGAGAAAAAGATAAGCCATATTAAAGGACAGAAATTTGGTTATGCGATAGTCACATCGGATAAATTAATGAGTCAGTTCATCCATTTTTGCCATGGTGGATATTGTTTCCCCTTCTTGTAGACCCAACGTTTTCTGTTCCATAGTACTCTTTCACTCCCATGTCGTCTGATGCCTCTGAATTGTAAAGAAATTCCTGTTCTTAAAAAGGAGTCTCAATGTCCCATATATTTGAATTATGAAATTCTCCATCAGAGGAGTCAAAATCAGATACAATAAAACCAGATGATGCATTCTGGGTTTTATTTGTTGTATATATATATACGCGGACCGAAACGTTGGAATGATGTCTTGTTAATACAATATATTCTTTTGACAACACTTTGGAGTGCTGCCTCTGATATTCGTCATCATACGGTATCGTATTGCTATTTTATTTCCCAGATGGAGTGCTATTGTTCTTTATTATATGAGATATTTTATATATATATATATATATATATATATATATATATATATATATATAGTCAGATAAGGCAGTTGGCACTCCAATAGGTGCTGGTAAGCCACAGGTGCACGTCCCATATAGAGAATGTTACCGTTCCAAGGATTGGTAAACAAGAGACAGCACTCAATGTTGAAAATCAGCATTCCCTGAGGAAGGTCCCATTCTGTAGGACCGAAACGTTGGGTTTCTGGATGTATTTTTGCTATCACGAATACACTTTGATTTTCAACATTGAGTGCTGTCTCTTGTTTACCAATTCTTGGAACGGTAACGTATAACTATATACAGTGTTCGACAATTCATTATAACTACACGCCCGTGGCGGGTGGATTTTGGCTGCTGGCGAGTAGTTGCTGCGGCTCTATGAATTCCCCTGTTCGCGTCGATTTTTTTTAATAAATAAATAAATAATCCCCCTCCCTGGTTGGGTTAACGCGGGGAAGAGGGCCGGCAGGCAGTGCTGGGTTAGCCCCCTTTCCCTGATCTCCTCTCCCTCCTGATCTCCTCCCCTCCCCTCCCTGCCCTGGGGTGTCCGCCACCTGGATGCGGGAGATGGGGGGAGGGTTGTGTTGCGCGTCTGTGCACGTGGGTGGGGTGGTTGTGGTTCCCGCTCCCATGCGGCCCTTTCCCGTGTGCTGCCCGCTCCCATGCGCTCCCCTCCCATGCGGCCCCCTCCCGTGTGCTGCCCCCTCTCGTGTGCTGCCCCCTCTCGTGTGCTGCCCGCTCCCGTGTGCTGCTTCCTCCCGTGTGCTGCCCCCTCCCATGTGCTGCCCCCTCCCGTGTGCTGCCTCCTCCCGTGTGCTGCTTCCTCCCGTGTGCTGCCTCCTCCCGTGTGCTGCCCCCTCCCATGTGCTGCCCCCTCCCGTGTGCTGCCTGCTCCCGTGTGCTGCCCCCTACCGTGTGCTGCCCCCTCCCATGTGCTGCCCCCTCCCGTGTGCTGCTTCCTCCCGTGTGCTGCCCCCTCCCGTGTGCTGCCCCCTCCCATGTGCTGCTTCCTCCCGTGTGCTGCCCCCTCCCGTGTTCTGCCCCCTCCCGTGTGCTGCCTCCTCCCATGTGCTGCTTCCTCCCGTGTGCTGCCCGCTCCCGTGTGCTGCTTCCTCCTGTGTGCTGCCCCCTCCCATGTGCTGCCTCCTCCCGTGTGCTGCCCCCTCCCGTGTGCTGCCCCCTCCCATGTGCTGCCTCCTCCCGTGTGCTGCCCCCTCCCGTGTGCTGCTTCCTCCCGTGTGCTGCCTCCTCCCATGTGCTGCCCCCTCCCATGTGCTGCTTCCTCCCGTGTGCTGCCCCCTCCCGTGTGCTGCCCCCTCCCATGTGCTGCTTCCTCCCGTGTGCTGCTTCCTCCCGTGTGCTGCCCGCTCCCGTGTGCTGCTTCCTCCTGTGTGCTGCCCCCTCCCATGTGCTGCCTCCTCCCGTGTGCTGCCCCCTCCCGTGTGCTGCCTCCTCCCGTGTGCTGCCTCCTCCCATGTGCTGCCTCCTCCCGTGTGCTGCTTCCTCCCGTGTGCTGCCCCCTCCCGTGTGCTGCTTCCTCCCGTGTGCTGCCCCCTCCCGTGTGCTGCCCCCTCCCGTGTGCTGCCCCCTCCCGTGTGCTGCCTCCTCCCATGTGCTGCCTCCTCCCGTGTGCTGCCCGCTCCCGTGTGCTGCTTCCTCCCGTGTGCTGCCCCCTCCCATGTGCTGCTTCCTCCCGTGTGCTGCTTCCTCCCGTGTGCTGCCCCCTCCCGTGTGCTGCCCCCTCCCGTGTGCTGCTTCCTCCTGTGTGCTGCCCCCTCCCGTGTGCTGCCCCCTCCCGTGTGCTGCCTCCTCCCATGTGCTGCTTCCTCCCGTGTGCTGCCCGCTCCCATGTGCTGCTTCCTCCCGTGTGCTGCCCCCTCCCATGTGCTGCCTCCTCCCGTGTGCTGCCCCCTCCCATGTGCTGCCTCCTCCCATGTGCTGCCTCCTCCCGTGTGCTGCTTCCTCCCGTGTGCTGCTTCCTCCCGTGTGCTGCCTCCTCCTGTGTGCCGCCCGCTCCCGTGTGCTGCTTCCTCCCATGTGCTGCCCCCTCCCGTGTGCTGCCCTTTCCCATGTGCTGCTTCCTCCCGTGTGCTGCTTCCTCCCGTGTGCTGCCCCCACCCGTGTGCTGCCCCCTCCCGTGTGCTGCCCTTTCCCGTGTGCTGCTTCCTCCCATGTGCTGCTTCCTCCCGTGTGCTGCCCGCTCCCGTGTGCTGCTTCCTCCCGTGTGCTGCTTCCTCCTGTGTGCTGCTTCCTCCCGTGTGCTGCCCGCTCCCGTGTGCTGCTTCCTCCCGTGTGCTGCTTCCTCCCATGTGCTGCCCCCTCCCGTGTGCTGCTTCCTCCCGTGTGCTGCCCCCTCCCATATGCTGCTTCCTCCCATGTGCTGCTTCCTCCCATGTGCTGCCCCCCTCCTGTTTGGCCCACTCCAGTGGTTGCACGGGGTGGGAGGCTTCCCCCGTACCCCTCCACAAACGCGACCAAGAGCCGGGAGCAAGATGGCCGACACTGCTCCGTGAGGGAGGGTGAGGTGCCTGTGTTCCTCCGGAGCTGACACCGGCTCAGGGGAACCCCGAGGAGAGGCATCATCTGCTCCGGAGATACGGGGTGAGTGTTGTCATCAGCCCACCAACATTTAAAGCACCACTCAGTGTGTGTGTGTGTGTGTGTGTGTGTGTGTGTGTGTGTGTGTGTGTGTGTGTGTGTGTGTGTGTGTGTGTGTGTATGTGTGTGTGTGGTGTGTGTGTGGTGTGTGTGTGGTGTGTGTGTGTGTGGCTACCCAGTCAGTCAGTCACCTACCCACCCAGTCAGTCACCTAGTCAGTCAGTCACCTACCCACCCAGTCAGTCACCTACCCAATCAGTCACCTACCCGCCCAGTCAGTCACCTACGAACCCAGTCAGTCACCTACCCACCCAGTCAGTCACCTACCCACCCAGTCAGTCACCTACCCAGTCAGTCAGTCACCTACCCACCCAGTCAGTCAGTCACCTACCCACCCAGTCAGTCAGTCACCTTCCCACCCAGTCAGTCACCTACCCACCCAGTCAGTCACCTACCCACCCAGTCAGTCAGTCAGTCACCTACCCACCCAGTCAGTCAGTCACCTTCCCACCCACCCAGTCAGTCACCTACCCACCCACCCAGTCAGTCAGTCACCTACACAGTCAGTCAGTCACCTACCCACCCAGTCAGTCAGTCACCTACCCACCCAGTCAGTCAGTCACCTTCCCACCCACCCACCCAGTCAGTCACCTACCCACCCAGTCAGTCAGTCACCTACTCACCCATTCAGTCAGTCACCTTCCCACCCACCCAGTCAGTCACCTACCCACCCAGTCAGTCAGTCAGTCAGTCACCCACCCAGTCAGTCAGTCACCCACCCAGTCAGTCAGTCAGTCACCCACCCAGTCAGTCAATTAGTCACCCACCCAGTCAGTCAGTCAGTCAGTCAGTCAGTCACCTACCCAGTCAGTCAGTCAGTCCCCTACCCAGTCAGTCAGTCAGTCACCTACCCACCCAGTCAGTCAGTCACCTTCCCACCCACCCAGTCAGTCACCTACCCAAGTCAGTCACCTACCCACCCAGTAAGTCAGTCACCCACCCAGTCAGTCAGTCAGTCACCTACCCACCCAGTCAGTCACCTAGTCAGTCAGTCACCTACCCACCCAGTCAGTCACCTACGAACCCAGTCAGTCACCTACCCACCCAGTCAGTCACCTACCCACCCAGTCAGTCACCTACCCAGTCAGTCAGTCACCTACCCACCCAGTCAGTCAGTCACCTACCCACCCAGTCAGTCAGTCACCTTCCCACCCAGTCAGTCACCTACCCACCCAGTCAGTCACCTACCCACCCAGTCAGTCAGTCAGTCACCTACCCACCCAGTCAGTCAGTCACCTTCCCACCCACCCAGTCAGTCACCTACCCACCCACCCAGTCAGTCAGTCACCTACACAGTCAGTCAGTCACCTACCCACCCAGTCAGTCAGTCACCTACCCACCCAGTCAGTCAGTCACCTTCCCACCCACCCACCCAGTCAGTCACCTACCCACCCAGTCAGTCAGTCACCTACTCACCCATTCAGTCAGTCACCTTCCCACCCACCCAGTCAGTCACCTACCCACCCAGTCAGTCAGTCAGTCAGTCAGTCACCCACCCAGTCAGTCAGTCACCCACCCAGTCAGTCAGTCAGTCACCCACCCAGTCAGTCAATTAGTCACCCACCCAGTCAGTCAGTCAGTCAGTCAGTCACCTACCCAGTCAGTCAGTCAGTCCCCTACCCAGTCAGTCAGTCAGTCACCTACCCACCCAGTCAGTGAGTCACCTTCCCACCCACCCAGTCAGTCACCTACCCAAGTCAGTCACCTACCCACCCAGTAAGTCAGTCACCCACCCAGTCAGTCAGTCAGTCACCTACCCACCCAGTCAGTCAGTCACCTTCCCACCCACCCAGTCAGTCACCTACCCAGTCAGTCAGTCATTCAGTCACCTACACAGTCAGTCAGTCACCTACCCACCCAGTCAGTCAGTCAGTCACCTACCTACCCAGTCAGTCAGTCACCTTCCCACCCACCCACCCAGTCAGTCACCTACCCAACCAGAAGGTCAGTCACCTACTCACCCAGTCAGTCAGTCACCTTCCCACCCACCCAGTCAGTCAGTCAGTCAGTCACCCACCCAGTCAGTCAGTCACCCACCCAGTCAGTCAGTCAGTCAGTCACCCACCCAGTCAGTCAGTTAGTCACCCACCCAGTCAGTCAGTCAGTCAGTCAGTCAGTCAGTCAGTCACCTACCCAGTCAGTCAGTCACCTACCCAGTCAGTCAGTCAGTCACCTACCCACCCAGTCAGTCAGTCACCTTCCCACCCACCCAGTCAGTCACCTACCCAAGTCAGTCACCTACCCACCCAGTCAGTCAGTCACCCACCCAGTCGGTCAGTCAGTCACCTACCCACCCAGTCAGTCAGTCACCTTCCCACCCAGTCAGTCAGTCACCTACCCACCCAGTCAGTCAGTCACCTTCCCACCCACCCACCCAGTCAGTCACCTACCCACCCAGTCAGTCACCTACCCACCCAGTCAGTCAGTCACCTACTCACCCAGTCAGTCAGTCACCTTCCCACCACCCAGTCAGTCACCTACCCACCCACCCAGTCAGTCAGTCAGTCAGTCACCCACCCAGTCAGTCAGTCACCCACCCAGTCAGTCACCCACCCAGTCAGTCAGTTAGTCACCCACCCAGTCAGTCAGTCACCTACCCAGTCAGTCAGTCAGTCAGTCACCTACCCAGTCAGTCAGTCAGTCACCTACCCACCCAGTCAGTCAGTCACCTTCCCATCCACCCAGTCAGTCACCTACCCAAGTCAGTCAGTCACCCACCCAGTCAGTCAGTCACCCACCCAGTCAGTCAGTCAGTCACCTACCCAGTCAGTCAGTCAGTCACCTACCCAGTCAGTCAGTCACCTACCCAGTCAGTCAGTCAGTCACCTACCCAGTCAGTCAGTCAGTCAGTCAGTCAGTCACATACCCAGTCAGTCACCTACCCAGTCAGTCACCTACCCAGTCGGTCACCTACCCAGTCAGTCAGTCTCCCTCTCTCCCCCACTCTCTCTCGCTCTCTCTCTCCCCCACTCTCTCCCTCTCCCCCACTCTCTCCCTCTCCCCCACTCTCTCCCTCTCCCCCACTCTCTCTCTCTCCCCCACTCTCTCTTTCTCCCCCACTCTCTCCCTCTCCCCCACTTTCTCCCTCTCCCCCACTCTCTCCCTCTCCCCCCCCACTCTCTCCCTCCTCTCCCCCACACTCTCTCTCTCTTTCCCCCCCACACTCTCTCTCCCCCCCCACTCTCTCTCTCTCCCCCCCACACTCTCTCTCCCCCACACTCTCTCTCTCTTTCCCCCCCACACTCTCTCTCCCCCCCCACACTCTCTCTCCCCCCCACACTCTCTCTCCCCCCCACACTCTCTCTCCCCTGCCACACTCTCTCTCCCCCCCACACTCTCTCTCTCCCCCACACTCTCTCTCTCCCCCCACACTCTCTCTCTCCCCCCCACACTCTCTCTCTACCCCACACTCTCTCTCTCCCCCACACTCTCTCCCCCACACTCTCTCACACTCTGGATCTGGATCTCTTATTTACCCTATATATCTTAACTGCCCTATACTACACCGAAATAACCTATACTGCTTTCTTCCAGATCTGACTCAAGCTTCACACGGAAGACATCGGAACCCCCCTAACCCAGAAGACAGGTAGGGAACACATCCCCTCCAATGTATAACATTGCGGGAATGAGGGTACCTGGACATTGAGGGACTGCGGATCAGGTAAGATCCCAGGTGGGATTGCAGCTTTAGATATTGTGAAGCGGGGACGTCCAGACACTGGTTAAGGGGTTCAGGAAACTAGTCATTCACACCTGGCTTTTATTTCTAGATCCAACATTTACAAACACACACACACAAGTAACAAGGACTAATTGTAGTATAATGTAATACAATAAATACATTTGTCAAAAACGAATGTTCTGACTAGGAATTTATTAAATGTATTTTATTTATATGTTTTATTTTAAAGCGGGGTTGGGGGCGGGACTAGGGGCGGAGTTGGGGGCGGGACTAGGGGCGGAGTTAGGGGCAGGTGTAGGTGGCGAGTAGATTTTTTGGTTGGGCGAGTAGATTTTTGGGTGATTTGTCGAACACTGACTATATATATATATATATATATATATATATTATTTGGCTTATTGGATATATGACTCCCATTTATAAACCAATCAAGGAAAAGGGAGACCAAAAAGCGAACCAGCAAAAACGGAGCAGGAAGGACCCAAAACGAAAAAAATGATTAAAAGGGCTCTTTAATGTGACAAGAGACCCATCCAACGCGTTTCGAATGTCACAGCGTTCTTTTTCAAGGATAAAACACAATGTAATAACATCCATTAAATACCCTCTTACCTGTGGGCCGTTTCGCACCAAAAAACGGAACCTGATGACGTCATGACGCTACGCGCGTCATCGCGCATGCGCAGAGCGACCCAGTGCCGTTCTAAGGGCAAAGCAAGTCCCACAGGCAGTGTGGCCATCTTGGTTAAGGGCAAGCCATAGAGAATCACTGCCCCACTAATACAATAAACATCCCTATGACGCATACATGCAGTGCTAATCACTGCGCATGCGCATTGCGGCGATGCAGACATCAACAAAGCTAAAATCAAAAGTTTAAGAAAAATAGAAAAAAGAAGAAGAAAAGCATTCTATTCATAAGGGAAAATGTAAAAATAACAATAATAACTTACATCTTATGCTAACACATAAAGGGAAAATAAGGGTATATAAGACATATAGCCACAAATTTACGAAAAGTAGAGTAATTTAAAACATCTAAATAACTTGAAAAACATGTAATACATGAATACTGCATAACATAAAATGTATATCTAGAACCTAGGAACCAGGGAAATATGTCCACATATAGTACATATAAAACATTGTATAATAAAGCTATCATCAACACAATACATCAAAAAGAAGTGTATAATATACGGTACTATATGAAACTTTATGAAACTTAAAGGGCTAATTTGATCAATCCATTTGTCGTTTAAGCAAAATTGACTTGAAGTGTAATTAACTCATGAAAATTAGCATATTACAAAAAATGGGTTAACTGCCAGTCAATATTCAGACCCATAGGGAAGCGCGTTTGGAGAGTGAAAATCCAATACGCCTCCCTATGGTTCAGAAGGTTGACATGATCACCTCCTCTAGATTTACAATTAACTAATTCAATTCCCAGGAAGGAAAAATTACTTGTTCCTCCCTGACCACATTCTGTGAAGTGTTTGGAAACAGGATGATTAATGTCTTTCAATCTTATGAGCCTTAAATGCTCTAACATCCTGACCTTAAGAGCTCTAATCGTTCTACCCACATATCTTTTGCCGCAACCACATGTTATGAGATAAACAACAAATTGACTTTTACAAATTATGAAACTGTTGATATAAAATTCCTTGTTTTTTACTTTATTCACATTCTGTGGCTGCGGCAAGGCATACTGTAGAAAACTTTTCGCTGGCTTCATGTGTTTGCATACACTACAAGAGCCACATTTAAAAGATCCCCTGGTGACATAAGGTCTTATAGACCCAGGAGTAATAAGTTCACTTGGTGAGACATAAGATCCAATTGTTCTCGCTCTACGGTATACAAAAGTCGGACCAGGTTCAACATATTTTTTAAGGACAGGGTCCATGGATAGGACATTCCAATGTTTGGAAATTATAGAATTAATTTTTCCACTTTGTTTGTTAAACTGTGAAATAAAAAGAGGACATTTATTTTTAAACTTTACCAGTCCATGTGTACCCTGTTTATTAACATGTGTCTCATTAGTGTTACCAAGACGAGAATCCCCAATTGAATATGCGGGTAACAATGATGCCCTCTCTGTTTGTACTGCATTATTGAAAGCAACCGCTATATGGGATTTAGGATATCCCCTTTCCAAAAACCTCTTCGTCAGGTCCTCAGACTGAGAAAGAAAACCACTAAATGTGGAGCAGTTTCTTCTCAGTCTGAGGAACTGTCCCTTGGGTATGGTTTTTATAATCTGAGATGGATGGCAGCTGTCCGCCCTAAGGAATGTATTTCTTGCGTTTAATTTCCATAGACATCAGTTTGGATTGTTTTGTCTATATCCACAAATAATTGTAGATCCAGAAATTCAATGTGATGAAAATGAAAATTTAATGTAAATTTTAAGTTGTATATATTTCATTAAGATACGAAACAAAAGCGTGAAGTGTAGTGACATCCCCTTTCCAAATAATAATTAATTCATCCACAAACCTTTTATGTAAAACAATATTGTGACGAAAAGAATTGGTGCTTGAATATATAAAAAGTGCTTCCCACCACCCCATAAAAAGATTTGCAAAAGAAGGAGCAAAAGCTTGTGCCCATAGCAGTGCCAATTAATTGTAAATAAAACTTGTGATTAAATGTGAAAAAGTTGTGTGCGTGAGTAAAAAATGAATAGCGTCCAAAATAAAAGCCGACTGAAAGATTGAAATTTCTGGTATCTCAATAAATTGGCGGACAGCTGCCATCCCATGATCATGTTGTATAACTGAATACAGAGAGGTAACATCAAGTGTTACCCACAAGTAATGGTTGTCCCAATTAACATTTTTGATCTGATCAAGAAGATCACCAGAGTCCCGTATAAATGAGGGCAATTTCCTAACAAATGGCTGAAGAAAACCATTCACATATCTTGACAGACCATCTCCCAAAGATCCAATACTGGAGACAATTGGACGACCTGGAGGGTCGACCAATGTCTTATGGATCTTTGGGAGATGGTGGAAGACAGGGATAATGGGATGTGATGGTATGATATATTTAACCTCTTCCTTGGACAAAATCTCCATAATAACACCTGAGTCAACCAGTTCAGTAAGAACATCCAAGAAGTGCGGAGTGGGATCGGCGGGTAGTACACGGTAGGACAGGCCATCATCAAGTTGGCGTAATGCCTCCCTGACGTAACCGCCTCTACTCTGCACCACCACTGCACCACCCTTGTCCGCACTCTTAATGACCAAAGTATGATTAGTTTTCATAGATTTTAAAGCTAAACGTTCACTTTGATTCAAATTGTCATGATCTATACGTAAAAAGGAAAATCCCTGAGCTAGAAGACGGAGGTCCCTAATGACCAGATTTTCAAACATAGTTAGAAATTGACCCTTAACATGAGTGGGGTAGAAGATAGAGCTCTTTTTTAGGCCCGAGTTCCATTCTGAAAAGGTAGGAATACTAATATCATCAGAAGTCTGTTCAGACAGAAGGTCATTCATGTCTTGCAATGTGCAAAAATCATTAAATGTATGTACTGTAAAGCAATAGATGTCCCCTCATCGGACTCCTCCGGTATCTATTGCTTTACATACATTTAATGATTTTTGCACATTGCAAGACATGAATGACCTTCTGTCTGAACAGACTTCTGATGATATTAGTATTCCTACCTTTTCAGAATGGAACTCGGGCCTAAAAAAGAGTTCTATCTTCTACCCCACTCATGTTAAGGGTCAATTTCTAACTATGAAAAGTTCAGTCCGCGCTCTGGCTCTTTAAACTTGGAGTGTTGGTCCCTCTCAGTTCTTTTGCTGCTTCTGTGTTTATGAGGTGTCTCCCCCACCTCCAAATGTGGTCTCCACCGGAACCCCGATGGTGATACCAATATCAGCAAAACAAGAAAAAACACAAAAGCGCACCAAGATGAGAGATAGATATTGTATTAGCAACAAATAATAAAATTAGTAACTTACATATAAAATTTCTTTAATAATCCCCGATTCTGGTGTCTATCACAGGAGTAGGGCATCACATAGGAAGTATGAAGGGTAATCTCAGTTCTGAGAGATCAGACCCGCGCGCTGGGGCTGTCTCTGTTCACTCTCCTGTCCTCCACGTGTGGTAGCGTGGTGCAGAGTGTAGCACACATGTGCAGGAACCGGGGCCTTCAATAGGTGTCCTTAGGATGCCTGTCCATTTTTGATAGCATAGAAACGATCGGAAATAAGCAGGAACGGTACACTTGAGTGTGTACTGGTGGTGGGTAGTAAAACCGCCAGCCACAACAGTCGCGACGCGTTTCGTTTAACAAAGTAAACTTCTTCAGGCCTGAAGAAGTTTACTTTGTTAAACGAAACGCGTCGCGACTGTTGTGGCTGGCGGTTTTACTACCCACCACCAGTACACACTCAAGTGTACCGTTCCTGCTTATTTCCGATCGTTTCTATGCTATCAAAAACGGACAGGCATCCTAAGGACACCTATTGAAGGCCCCGGTTCCTGCACATGTGTGCTACACTCTGCACCACGCTACCACACGTGGAGGACAGGAGAGTGAACAGAGACAGCCCCAGCGCGCGGGTCTGATCTCTCAGAACTGAGATTACCCTTCATACTTCCTATGTGATGCCCTACTCCTGTGATAGACACCAGAATCGGGGATTATTAAAGAAATTTTATATGTAAGTTACTAATTTTATTATTTGTTGCTAATACAATATCTATCTCTCATCTTGGTGCGCTTTTGTGTTTTTTCTTGTTTTGCCAATTTCTAACTATGTTTGAAAATCTGGTCATTAGGGACCTCCGTCTTCTAGCTCAGGGATTTTCCTTTTTACGTATAGATCATGACAATTTGAATCAAAGTGAACGTTTAGCTTTAAAATCTATGAAAAGTAATCATGCTTTGGTCATTAAGAGTGCGGACAAGGGTGGTACAGTGGTGGTGCAGAGTAGAGACGGTTACGTCAGGGAGGCATTACGCCAACTTGATGATGGCCTGTCCTACCGTGTACTACCCGCCGATCCCACTCCGCACTTCTTGGATGTCCTTACTGAACTGGTTGACTCAGGTGTTATTATGGAGATTTTGTCCAAGGAAGAGGTTAAATATATCATACCATCACATCCCATTATCCCTGTCTTCCACCATCTCCCAAAGATCCATAAGACATTGGTCGACCCTCCAGGTCGTCCAATTGTCTCCAGTATTGGATCTTTGGGAGATGGTCTGTCAAGATATGTGAATGGTTTTCTTCAGCCATTTGTTAGGAAATTGCCCTCATTTATACGGGACTCTGGTGATCTTCTTGATCAGATCAAAAATGTTAATTGGGACAATCATTACTTGTGGGTAACACTTGATGTTACCTCTCTGTATTCAGTTATACAACATGATCATGGGATGGCAGCTGTCCGCCAATTTATTGAGATACCAGAAATTTCAATCTTTCAGTCGGCTTTTATTTTGGACGCTATTCATTTTTTACTCACGCACAACTTTTTCACATTTAATCACAAGTTTTATTTACAATTAATTGGCACTGCTATGGGCACAAGTTTTTGCTCCTTCTTTTGCAAATCTTTTTATGGGGTGGTGGGAAGCACTTTTTATATATTCAAGCACCAATTCTTTTCGTCACAATATTGTTTTATATAAAAGGTTTGTGGATGAATTAATTATTATTTGGAAAGGGGATGTCACTACACTTCACGCTTTTGTTTCGTATCTTAATGACAATATATACAACTTAAAATTTACATTAAATTTTCATTTTCATCACATTGAATTTCTGGATTTACAATTATTTGTGGATATAGACAAAACAATCCAAACTGATGTCTATGGAAATTAAACGCAAGAAATACATTCCTTAGGGCGGACAGCTGCCATCCATCTCATATAATAAAAGCCATACCCAAGGGACAGTTCCTCAGACTGAGAAGAAACTGCTCCACATTTAGTGGTTTTCTTTCTCAGTCTGAGGACCTGACAAAGAGGTTTTTGGAAAGGGGATATCCTAAATCCCATATAGCGGTTGCTTTCAATAATGCAGTACAAACAGAGAGGGCATCATTGTTACCCGCATATTCAATTGGGGATTCTCGTCTTGGTAACACTAATGAGACACATGTTAATAAACAGGGTACACATGGACTGGTAAAGTTTAAAAATAAATGTCCTCTTTTTATTTCACAGTTTAACAAACAAAGTGGAAAAATTAATTCTATAATTTCCAAACATTGGAATGTCCTATCCATGGACCCTGTCCTTAAAAAATATGTTGAACCTGGTCCTACTTTTGTATACCGTAGAGCGAGAACAATTGGATCTTATGTCTCACCAAGTGAACTTATTACTCCTGGGTCTATAAGACCTTATGTCACCAGGGGATCTTTTAAATGTGGCTCTTGTAGTGTATGCAAACACATGAAGCCAGCGAAAAGTTTTCTACAGTATGCCTTGCCGCAGCCACAGAATGTGAATAAAGTAAAAAACAAGGAATTTTATATCAACAGTTTCATAATTTGTAAAAGTCAATTTGTTGTTTATCTCATAACATGTGGTTGCGGCAAAAGATATGTGGGTAGAACGATTAGAGCTCTTAAGGTCAGGATGTTAGAGCATTTAAGGCTCATAAGATTGAAAGACATTAATCATCCTGTTTCCAAACACTTCACAGAATGTGGTCAGGGAGGAACAAGTAATTTTTCCTTCCTGGGAATTGAATTAGTTAATTGTAAATCTAGAGGAGGTTCTTCTGAACCGTAGGGAGGCGTATTGGATTTTCACTCTCCAAACGCGCTTCCCTATGGGTCTGAATATTGACTGGCAGTTAACCCATTTTTTGTAATATGCTAATTTTCATGAGTTAATTACACTTCAAGTCAATTTTGCTTAAACGACAAATGGATTGATCAAATTAGCCCTTTAAGTTTCATAAAGTTTCATATAGTATATTATACACTTGTTTTTGATGTATTGTGTTGATGATAGCTTTATTATACAATGTTTTATATGTACTATATGTGGACATATTTCCCTGGTTCCTAGGTTCTAGATATACATTATATGTTATGCAGTATTCATGTATTACATGTTTTTCAAGTTATTTAGATGTTTTAAATTACTCTACTTTTCGTAAATTTGTGGCTATATGTCTTATTTACCCTTATTTTCCCTTTATGTGTTAGCATAAGATGTAAGTTATTATTGTTATTTTTACATTTTCCCTTATGAATAGAATGCTTTTCTTCTTCTTTTTTCTATTTTTCTTAAACTTTTGATTTTAGCTTTGTTGATGTCTGCATCGCCGCAATGCGCATGCGCAGTGATTAGCACTGCATGTATGCTTCATAGGGATGTTTATTGTGTTAGTGGGGCAGTGATTCTCTATGGCTTGCCCTTAACCAAGATGGCCACACTGCCTGTGGGACTTGCTTTGCCCTTAGAACGGCACTGGGTCGCTCTGCGCATGCGTGATGGCGCGCGTAGCGTCATGACGTCATCAGGTTCTGTTTTTTGGCGCGAAACGGTTCACAGGTAAGAGGGTATTTAATGGATGTTATTACATTTTGTTTTATCCTTGAAAAAGAACGCTGTGACATTCGAAATGCGTTGGATGGGTCTCTTGTCACATTAAAGTGCCCTTTTAATCATTTTTTTCGTTTTGGGTCCTTCCTGCTCCGTTTTTGCTGGTGCGCTTTTTGGTTTCCCTTTTCCTGTTATTGCATAATTGTAGCTGCACAGCCTGCCTACCTACTACCAGGATGTGAGTATTGCTTATTTTCAGGGGAACCTGCCGATGAGACTGAGGGTGAGTGGGCTTGTACCATCTACCACCTGTCTTCAGGAGGATAGTACCCATACTATTGCACATTAAGTACTATATTATTCTTATTAGTACCCTGGTTTAGTGGTTTGGCTTATTTTATTCATTGCACCTGCATTTGAGCGCTTTAGCCACTTTCCACATTATAAACCAATCTAGAATGAAAATCCAGCAAATCTTGTCAATTTTCTTTAAAAAAATCATTTACATAACAAAAAGTAAGAAAAAAACCCCCATAAAACGTGGAGGAATGTAAGCTTAGTAACAGCGATACTGCAGAAGAGGAAAAGAAGCCATTTTGAAAAATGATGTCAGAGGAACCAAGCCATGTAGGAACAGCAGAAACAAATACTGTACAGTAGCATGAGGATTTGTTTGTTGGAGAATAAGATCATTCACTCAGATAGTAAGTGGTAGTGTGACTTCCAACACCATCATGAAAAATTGATGAATGTGCACCATACCACAACCACAAACTGTAAAATATTTTTTTTTTTTTAAATCCCTGTTTTGTATAGTGACAGACCCCAACACGAAACAACTTGGTCAAGGCATGAAAGTAAGAAAAGAATTCCT
Organism: Ascaphus truei; assembly: GCF_040206685.1. Taxonomy (NCBI): domain Eukaryota; kingdom Metazoa; phylum Chordata; class Amphibia; order Anura; family Ascaphidae; genus Ascaphus; species Ascaphus truei. Next base: position 9,354,309 of record NC_134493.1, read on the forward strand.
GAGGAATTGATTTTTAAATTCAAAATTGGGGCCGAGCCAATTGTTTTCAGGTTGAGGATGGAGAGGAATGAAGGATCTCCATCCCAATGTAATTGACGAGACACAACAAAAGGGACAGGATCATTAGCGCACTCTGAGGTTGATCATGACTGCTTCAAATGGTGGAATTGCTGGGGGTGATGCAGCCTCAAAGCTGGCTGATGAGTCATGTCTGCATCTCTTCAACTACTTCACCAATACTAACAATGTACCCACAGTATAGGCACCCACATAGAATGACATAGTAAAAGTCACAATGTCTGTGCAAGCTAGGGGAGAAGTCAATACCAACTTGGGGGCTCCCACCATGACACCTTAGAGAGGCATATCCGTGTTTCCTTGCCTCACATTATCCAGGACACTCCTTGCTATGCTCATCACAAGAGCCACCATCATCACCGCCAATGTCACCCTCAGCTTCTCCAAGTTCCACTGGCACACTCCCTGGATCATACACGACCTCTTGACTGCTTGAAGTGCTCCTTGACAATTTACCCACTCTACCTGCCTGCGGTTCAACCTCCTGAACCTCCACATTCCCACCTGATAATGGTTCTTGTGCCTGAGCTAAAACAGCAATAGCAGCAGTAGAGAGGATGTGTGTGACGGTAGGGGTAGCTGGCTGACCTAATAAAGAGAAATCAAAGCTAGTTACCCCTAAAAGTCATATAACTTGGCTGGCTAAGTAATGTATATTTTAGCCCAATGATGGGAGCGCAAACCATAAAATAAAAATACAATAAGCAGATCAATATGACCATTATATCATTCAAATGAACAAATACAGCTAAAGGAGAGTAGTGGACAGTAGTGTACAGTACGGATGTACAGTGCGAAGATGAGACTGTGTGTGTACAGTGGGGTGCACTGGACTCAGTGAGGTAGGAGAATGATGAAGGCTGAGGGGTATATGGATAATAATAATAACTTACACGGCAATGTGTAAGTTGGTGCCCCAATGATGTCTCTGTGGGTGCTAGTACTCTCTCCCCTGGGCAAGCTCTCTCTCTCTTGTCGTTCCCAATGGGCACTTCCCCATGGTGTGAAGATGAGTGTTCCCGTGTGAAGGATGATAAATATGGTCAGGGATGTATATTAAAAAAAAACAGTTTTATTTAAAAAATTTGAGTTGAGCTGCAGCACAATTTGCAGTATGGCCAGTACTGTACATTGTGTACACTTTGCATTGTATTTCATTTCACGGCCTTATTTCGCATGTATGTTTACTGCCTGTATGTTCATAAACAATTGAGCTAATAGGGAGCGCCCAGACTTTTTCCATTCAGCCCAATGTATGTAATGTCTGGGGAAGAACAGGGAATGTGGGCTAGCTGTGTGTAATTCTAAGTCCTGTCTTTTACATAAATACCTTATGTTTGTATTTTTTCCTGTGTTAGCAATTCCCCCCCAGCTTATATACTTGGTATTGTGTGGTGATGAAATTAACATGTCAGCCCTACAAATGTAAATGATGTTATGTGCCTGTTCTTATTTTTTCTATGGAAGGAGTTTCTGTAATATATTTAGCTTAGCTGTTCCATAGAGAAGATGATCAGGACAAAGGTAGGGGACTAGTTAATAGAATCAGTTACCAGGTCTGAGCCCCAGGCACTATTTCTCTTGGCTGGCTTTCCTTGCTCAAAGTTAAAGGATATCCACCAAGGGATATATAAGGGACACTGCTGATCAGAGCACTAGTCCATCTGAGAGGCACTCTGGGAAGGTGTGTGGAGTTTGACTGTGACCAGCTGGAGATACATGTCAAAGTGGCTGCTGCCTAAAGCAGATAAGCGGACAGGGTAAACCCATTTGAAGCGGGTCCCTGCACCTAGTGAGACTAGAGACTTCCCCCCAGGTCCCCAGTGTGGTAAGTGTACCTTATTTTGTGTATTTGTGTATTTGCTGGTTTACCCAGAATAAACTCTGTTTGTTAAATTACTTTGTCCTGTACTTAGTGATAGTGAACCCAGAAGATTTCGGTGTTAAAAGTACTGATCTCTCGTGACAATGGGCATGGTCAACTCAGGTGGTGCAGCTGCAACCAGATCTAGGGACATCATCAGTCACGGTCAATGACAGCTAGGAAAAAACTGGTGACACAAATTGCCCTGACAAAAGCTGAGTCGCTAACAAATAGCTGGCAAATCTTCAGTCCTACCTGCTTCCTCTAAAACAGGGCTACTCAGCAACACAATCTATTCCCCAGACAAAGGCTGAACAGCTGCAATAGCAGCTGGTTTCTGAGGCATGCTCCCAATTGGGCTTGCAGCAGCCAAAGTACTTCAGCTACTCTGACGCTTGGTACCAGAAGGAAAATGCATTGGTACGTCTACCGCTGCTGAGGCTCTTCCGCCCTCACTGCCAACTGAGCCTGACAAAGTTGACCTACTAAGTCTCACAGGAGGAGCATGGGCAGAGCCCCTCCGGTCATGGCTGCCAACACCTATAGTAATAAAAAAAACACAAAACAAAATATGAAACAATATGAAAAACTACAAGATAATATTTAACAAATTACAAAAGAAAATGAAAATAATATTTTACAAAATACTGTATAAAACAAAACAAATGTGTCTACAACTGCCTGTGTGTCTCTGTGTCTGTGTGTGTGTCTCTGTGTCTGTGTGTGTCTCTGTGTCTTTGTGTGTCTCTGTGTCTGTGTGTGTCTGTGTCTGTGTGTGTCTCTGTCTGTGTCTCACTCTGTGTGCATCTGCCCCCTGGGTGGATTTTAAAGAATCTGAGTGGTCTAAAGTGGATGAAATCTGACTTTGTATTTCAGTGCGTGGAACAGATTTGCCCAGAAGGGCCCACGGAAATACATAGATCAGATTCAGACAGGTTTTCCCATCTCTAGTCACGAGGCCGCAACATGCAATGTACAGTACTGCTCAGGCATTTCAGTTTTTTACCCATGGTCACGGAAACTCATGTCTTTCTACATCTGTATGAGAATTGAGAAAATGTAGGCCTGGCAATTAATCAATTGAAACCATTGAAGTGCCACCGTGCATATACTCTTTTGAGTTCAAGAACAGTATCTTACGAAAAAGGATGCTGTTTTCCCTTCATGTCATGCACTTTCACCCAGTGTGGGGGGTCTTAATCCTGCAGGCACACCAGACATTGCTCATGGGTTAGCAAAAACAAAAAATACAGCTGTGCTATGTACAAGCTCCAGAAAATATCTGCCAAAAACATCACATTCTACAGCAGCTCTACAAACATGTGTGCATGTTATCTTTGGCAACAAAAAAATGCCCTGCGCAAAAATAAATAAATTATATAACTAGAAACCATCACAATAGTAAAAATTGTTTTCAGATGCTGACATTCATTCAACAGTTTCAGGAAACCCATAACTCCCTTTTCATAATGTTTTCTACTCATTCATAAGCATATCAATCAATACGGGATTAAGCAACATTTAGGCTAGTTTGCTGTTTGGAGAAGGGAGCTTGGGCAAAAGGCTGTAAACATACTGATTTTCCACCATTTTATCAAAAATGTTGAAAAAAAATACTTTCACTTAAAATATTAAACCAGTCACTGATGTATTTTCATGTATTGATCATTTTAAAATGCCAGATTACTTCTCCTTAACAAACTAGACTTTAAAAAATGTTTTATTATCATTCATTTGCAAATAGTAATACGTACAAGAGAAAGCAGAAATATTATTCATATGGCTCCAAGGGAAGCCCTGACAGAAATGTTAAGATGTGGTTGGTCCCCTCATCATTATTGATGTTGCAGCCTAGGTTTACTGTACACACGTTTGCTGTTTTTTTTCTCAACAAAAATGCCGCATAAGCTGGAAAACTGATGCATATTTTCAAACGCATTTTATCAATTGTGCCATTTTGTGAGGTTCTAGGCATTTTGGAAACGTTAACCTGTGTGTGCTACGGGGAGATCCTTTGTAGTTCTCAGACAGCTGTGGGCATCATGTCCTAGCTACACAAGAGATCATATTGTACTTGTGCAGGAAAATACTTGCAATGATGTACAGTAAATTCATCCGATATTTGAGTAACTTTATTGTTGTTGTGCATCTAAATACACTATTCAGTAGCTTCATATGTTTATATCTGGTATCAAATAAAGATGCCGTTTCCACAATACTCCAGGGTAAAACTGGATGCAGTGAGAAATATCAAAGGCACATGAGCCAGATATGGCAAAAATAGAGATTTTACTTATTCATAGGTGGATGCAATACATGAAAACCATATGCAAGGTATCTACTGTCCTTGACGCATTGGGTGGTATTTTTGGAAACACAAATATATTTGTTGATAAATATTTTTTTGCTTTTTTTGCCCTAAGGGGATGAGGGAATTAGCTACCCTTCTTAATACTGCCATATTGAAAGAAGCTGCAGACGTTTGTGAGCTGATTCCAGAACTGGTTCTGATTTCTTTCAGAATTGCTATTGTGTTCTGCAAGTATTTTGGATACAGGAGTACTGTAGAGAAGTGCCAGTGGTGTACAGTATTATCCATGAGGGAATGGGCTTGAAAAGAGATAAATCCCCGACACATTTCTCCCCTTATTTAATTATTGTGTCTCTTACCTGCTTGATCTCCTCCCTCCCTCGTTATTTCCGCCTCCATGTGCGTAACCTTTGTTATCTCACTTACTCCGACTAGAAGTACACAGCTTTTTTGAATATGTGTATTTTTTATTATTATTTTTTTGCATGTCTGCATATCTTTATAGTGGGGAATTGATACCACATGTTCACTTATGTATAGCTAAATATATGTGATAAAGTGCATATGGTTTTCATGTTTGCATTCAGCTATGAATGAGTAAAATCTCTATTTTTGCCTTATCTGACTCATGTGCCTTTGATATTTCTCACTGCATCCTGTTTTTCCCTGGAGTGCAGAGAAACATTTGGTTCTATCTATTGTATTAGAGGGAATAAATGTCTCTCTCCGTTTTCTTGGCACCAATACCAATTTTTTTTATTCTTATTTTTTTGGTTATCTTAAAGAAGTGCTATCTGACCATTACATATTGTAGTGTTTCCACAATAACCTTTCTGTAGATTATTGCTGGTTACAGCCGCGGCCCCTTTTATTTTCCAACATCTACGAATTTTTCCATTTTTTTTTTCCGAATGCCACGCACTTCACTCCACTTCACCACGTTCATGCCGCATTCTGACCGCATTTATTCCGCATTCATGTTGCATTCACACCCGCGGTTGATGAGCGGTTGATGTGTTAATTGATAATGGTTCGGATTTAATTGGTTGCAATTCTTTGCGTATCCGCCAGATGGCAGATATTCATGAATTGTAATGCGCATGCGCTTCAGTAATGTGTCGACTTGCAGGTGTTTAAAAAAATACCACAGTGGTCCATTGTAAATTGGCCTTGGGACTGAAGAAGTTACAATAATGTATCAATTTAGGCTTTTCAAATTAAAAAAAGATAAGCAAAGTTTCTGGTCTGGTTATTGTCCTGAGAGTCCTGCCATGAGTGCACAACTGCAGTCTGTGTTCCAAAAACCCGACAGAACATACGCTTATTTAATATGGGCCGTGATTAATGCAACAGATTATAAGATGGCAACAGTTGTTCAAATGTATCAGTATTTTATCGAAAACTATGACTTTTGCAAATTTTTGCCAGATGCTCATGTATGGAAGCGTGCAATAAGGAAAAAGTTATGTAGCGATCCATGTTTTTTTCGTATTGATCCCGATGTTATTGGAAAGTATTTGTGTATATCACCGGGTTTTTCCCGTATCTATGATAATGGAGACCTCAAAAGGCGAAAGGTCGTGTTAAAACCAACTAAGAAACGTCAGTCGCAGGCAAGCAATGCGACAGCGGCAGCTTCCAATAACGGTCCGACCGTCAGTGAAAACCTGGTGACCGGCAACCCTTGCTGTCTGTCCCCGCCCGGATACTTGCAGCCTGAGCCGGATTTCGCGTACAGATTCGAGCAAGCTTGCATGTACCTAAGCGATTTCCAGCCTCATCAGCTGACTACAGATGTAGTAGTCCCGCTGTCACCTGTCAACGACGTGTATGATCAAGAATACGGGACTGGCAGTGGCTCGGCGCCAGCTGATTGGGAAATTCTATGGTGAGTAATGTTGCCGTATTTTATTCTGTTTTTTTTTATTTTGAAAATATCAATGCGATTCAAAAGTCAAGCGATTCTCCTGTAAGCAATATCATTGGCTGAGCGGCTTCTACAGCTTCTACAGCAGATACTGCACAATTGAAACGCATATGTGTGTCATCACATCGACGGTAGGCGCATACGCATGTGAACAGGAGACACCCCCCGAGAAAATTATTGGTGGGACTGACTTTGGGAACTTCTTTAGGGGACTGACTGACCATTACCAGTAAAACTTTTACTTTTGTTTTTGTTCCTCAGAAAAGAAAACTTTGTCATCTCATGCGGAAAACGGCAAATGGAGGGATTTCGATGAATAATATCGTTTTGTGTTACAATGCCTGCACATTGCAGAATCTGAGTAAAAAAAAACAAGTACCGGAGTCTACAGTTTAGTGCCCGTTGTTATTGATTAGGATAGAATACTTGAAACAGTATGCTGTGGTTTTCAGACCGTATACAATACTTTTTTTTATATATACTGTATAATAAACCCGAAAAAAAAAGTATGCATTTATTCTACATGTATTCCAGTACATATGTGTATTCTATACCCGTACAGCATGTATTGCTGTAATACTCTTGTGATGAACAGTACTGAGCATGCCTACAGTATACAGTACAGTATGCCTGGAAAGTACTGTACAGTATGTTCTAGAAACACTGTATTTTGTTACAGTATAAAAGGAGACAATGTAACAATTTAAAACAAATCAACATTTTCTTTTATTGGTAGAGTAATTAAAAAAACATTTATTTACAAATACAATGTAAAAACATTTTAAGTGTACAGCAATTCAAAACATCAACAGGTGTATGGTTTACTGCTAGTGAAAACATTTATGTACAGAAAGTCAAAACATTTACAGTCAGTTAGGCCTGCACAACTCCAGTCCTCGGGGGCCGCAAACAACCCCGGTTTTAAAGATAACCTTGAAAACCGGGCCTGTTTGAGGCCATCGGGGACTGGAATTGTGCAGGTCCTGTGTACAGTAAGGAAAAACATTTCTTTATTAAAACAAGTTAAAACACGCAACATCTCCTTTATTAAAGTACAGAAAGTCAAAACATGTACAGCACAACAGTATGGTGTTATTAAAAATATTCTTTATTCATAAAATTTAAAAATACCAACATCTCCTTTATTAAAGTACAGAAAGTCAAAACATGTACAGCACAACAGTATGGTGTTATTAAAAAAAATTCTATATTCACAAAATTTAAAAAACCCAACATCTCCTTTATTAAAGTACAGAAAGTCAAAACATTTACAGTAGGATGGTATACAGAACAGTCAGTCAGACCTGCACAACTCCAGTCCTCGAGGGCCGCAAACAGCCCCGGTTCTAAGGATAACCTTGAAAACCGGGCCTGTTTGCAGCCTTCGGGGACTGGAATTGTGAAGGTCTTGTGTACAGTAAGGAAAAACATTTCTTTATTAATACAAGTTAAAACACGCAACATCTCCTTTATTAAAGTACAGAAAGTCAAACCATTTACAAAAAATAAACAACAGTTGAACAGTCACGCAAATGCGATCCCCACCAGATTGTCCTTCCAGGGCTGATGACTTGTATGGCGCAAAATGCCATTAATGGAGTCTCGAACAATTTTCATTAAAGGATCTGTAATTGAAAAATAGCCCCGCTATTCCTCCACAATAGTCCTTAAATTTTCAGGAAGCGCCCTTTTTTCACGATTTCCTTCGTAGTCCACATTGTAGACCCACCCGCAGTACACCAAGTAGGAATTGCCACCTTTGCACTCCACAAAAAAGTTTGCATATCTATGAAGCCGCGTCCAAAACACCCAGTGAAGATGTATGTGTGGGGTGCCATCGCTAGGCGTGGACCAGGATGCATCATCATCTTTGAAGGTACAGTAAAATGTATGTCACACACTTTTGCCTTATGCACTGTACTGTATTAGTGTGCAGGTTTTTTGAGCACTTTTCTTTTCTTGTTATAGGAATTATGAATTAAGCTTTCTTCCAAGACAAAATTGGGTCTTAGATTGTGGAATACATCACACGTGAGTTCCCGGATGGTCACGTTTTCTACCAGGACAACGATCAGAAGCACACCACATCAACAGCGCATAAACTTGAGCGCGGTATCAACTGGGTGAGACGCCAGCGGAGTAAGTGCGGTAACCGTGTCTCATTTTTTCCCCACAGTTTTTACTGTGTACTGTATCTTTAACTAATTGTCCTTTTTTTCCACCTCCAATGACAGATCGCCAGACTTCAATCCTATCGAAAATGGTCTGGCATTAGCTGAAGGACCATATCCGAAAAGTCGTGAAACCCTCCAAAAAGGATGAGTTGGCGCAAGGCATACTGAGTTTTTGGAACGATGTACTCACCGTGGAACAATGCAATAAATATATTTACCATATTGCGACTGTGTTGCCCATTGTGATCGCGCGTAATGGGCAAGCATCAGGAAGGTCGTATGGTATAGTACTGTACTGTAGTATTGTAAGTACAGTATGATACAGGTAAGTATGGCACAGATTTTTTTTCCCTGAGAGAGCAGCACCAGCCTTCTGGTAACAAAGTATTTAACAGTAGTCACAGTATACAGTAGTTCCAGTATAGACTAGTTTGACAGTACTAACTGCATACTGTTGTCCAATATGGAGTAGCTATATAGTACACAATGCCATAATACAGTATGCACCTAACTGCTCACTTTTTTTCTTTCCAGAGAGAGCTGCACCAGCCATCTGGTTACAAAGTATTTAACAGTAGTCACAGTATACAGTAGTTCCAGTATAGACTATTTTGACAGTACTATACAGCACACAATGCCATAATACAGTATGCACATAACTGCACTCATTTTTTGTTTTCTTGTCTTTTCAGAAAAAAGGAGGGGGACAGGGGGGGTATCGTCTAAAGTTTGTGAATTGTTGGTACAGTTAAGTGTACAGTATCTAAACTGCAGTCATGATGTACACAAAACCTCTCATCTCTCAATGAACTACTGTACTGTACACAGAATGAGGAAGAAGATAAAGACGGAAAAAATTATATTATTATATATATATTATTATATATTATATATTATTAATTAATATTATTATCAATGTGCATTATTCATGATTATCTACCGGCCCTCAATTTTCATCTGACAGAAGAACTTAATAAAGACTGCATTTTGTATTATTCATGATTATTTTTATATTTGTATTTTTTGTTCCTGATAAAATAAAATAAATATTTATTTCCATTCATGATAATCATAATCATTGACAACCCCCCCCCACACCCACACCAAAGAAAAAGAAAGAATGACAAAAAATAATGGGTTTTTTAACTCTCAATTTCACAGTGCTGTGCATATGAGATTTACATATCAAATTCGAGAAGGAATTATCAAAAGCGTTACCGTAAACAAAGCCTCAAAGGGTAGGGGGGTGGAGGGGTGAGTCATGCACAGTAATCATCAGCTAGCTCCGTTCCCAGAGAGGATTACAGTGAGGTGACTCATAGCCAACAATAGGAAAATTAGGCACGCAGGCGCAGAGTGGTGATGCTCGGCTAGGGACGGACGGTTAAAAACACAATGGTAAGCTTTAGAAATGGAATGGCTCTGGAGCTTCGCAAGCAAGCAGTGGTGAACTTACAGATGTATGCACAGTAATCATCAGCTATGTACTGTAGCTCCCATCCCAAAGAGGATTACACGCAGGCGCAGAGAGGTTATGCTCTGCTAGGAACGGATGATTAAAAACATAATGGCAAGCTTTAGAAACGGAATGGCTCTGGAGAGGTGTTTGTCGATAAGAAGTTCAAATCCTTGCTTGAGCGAGCCTTGTGTGTGTGCGTGGGGGAGGGGGGTACAGGGTACAGCTGCATGAAGGATTAGCTGTACTGCAGTTCAAAGAAATGGCATATTTTCAAAAGGCAGGTTATCATAATAATTTGATCCCTACAACCCCAAATAAATAAAAAGCACACAAATCAACCATGTGCCGTCACACGTACATGTGTCGCAGTCAAAAGCTACAGCACAGATTGAATATCATAATATCAAGATAGTTTAGGCAGGCTTGTGGAGAAAATAAAATTAAAAAATAAGGTGAAAAAAAATATATATTTTTTTTGGTCACTCACTCTTGAACTTCGCAAGCAAGCAGTGGTGAACTTACAGATGTATGCACAGTAATCATCAGCTATGTACTGTAGCTCCCATCCCAAAGAGGATTACACGCAGGCGCAGAGAGGTTATGCTCTGCTAGGAACGGATGATTAAAAACATAATGGCAAGCTTTAGAAACGGAATGGCTCTGGAGAGGTGTCTGTCAATAAGAAGTTCAAATCCTTGCTTGAGCGAGCCTTGTGTGTGTGTGTGCGTGGGGAGGGGGTGTACAGGGTACAGCTGCATGAAGGATTAACTGTACTGCAGTTCAAAGAAATGGCATATTTTCAAAAGGCAGTTCATCATAATAATTTGATCCCTACACCCCCAAATACACAAAAAGCACACAAATAAACCAAGTGCAGTCAAACGCACAGTGTCGCAGTCAAAAGCTACAGCACAGATTGAATATCGTAATATCAAGATGGTTTAGGAGAAAATAAAAATAAAAACGAGGAGAAAAAAAAAAAAATTTTTGGTCACTCACTCTTGAACTTCTCAAGCAAGCAGTGGTGAACTTACAGACGCATGCGCAGTAATCATCAGCTATCAAGCAGAAATGTGATTGAAACCAGAAAGACACACATTCATAGGAATGGTGGGGGAGAGGTGTACTGTACTGTAGATAAGATAAGAAGTTGAAATACTGCAGTGCAGTAAATTATCCTGTGTGTGTGCGGGGGCGAGCTAGGGGAGAGCGCTGTATATGCCGAAATGTGATTCTGTTACAGTACAGTACACGCCTATGCGTTTCAACAATTTTCAAATGAGACATACAGTAAAGCACTGCAAATACATGTATAAATATGCAAATTTACAATTACTGCGCGCGCAGACGCAGACTGTGTAATGACGTAGGTTGAACTGCTAAAGCATTAGACTTCGAAGACAACAGCTCGCGAACGCCCCCCTGAGTTTTTAGACGGTATTGCAGTATTGCAGACAGCGCTAATAAAATACTAATATTACGAGCGCTAAAATACCGCAATACACTCCGGACAAAAAAAAATAAATGCATCTGCCCGCGCTTATAACAGTTGCGCCACTACGGCCGCACGAGGCTAAAGGCGGCCGCCACTGTTTGTGTTTTGACTTTGAATTGCGGTTACAAAATTAACTCTCATGGTGCTCCTCTTTTCATCAATGTACTGTAATTATGTATTTTCATCCTAGTTTCCCTCAGTTTGGGGTACGAAGAGTTACAGAGGAGATAAGCAGAATACTAAGGGAGTCATGCACTAAGCTCCGTTAAGTCATTTTTAGAGCGCTAAGTGCTCTTAGAACGTGATGTTGCGCTGAACACGATGCACTAACCCACGCAAACAGGCACCTTGTGCTCTAAAACTGAATTTTTGTCAGGAAATTTTTCTACGTCCAATTTTGCTCGTTCGTTACCCTGTTTGCGTGAAATTCTGCCCTTAAGCGGGATGCACCAAGCAACGCAACCTTAGCGTACGCGAAAGTTGCGTTCATCAGAACACGTCAACTCAAGGTAGCCGCAAAAAAAGCTGGACTTAGAAAAATTTCTTGGTTTACATTTTTGCATGCGCAAAACAAATACAACAGGCCGGCGGGTGTCCCCGGCTGACCCCGCGGGGGTCCCCGAGGGAGGCCGGGGGTCACGCGGGTGTCCCCAGCTGACCCCACGGGGGTCCGGGGGTCCATGGCTCACCAAGCGGGGGTCCCCGCGGGAGTCCCCATGGGAGTCCGGGGGTACCCGCAGCCGTCCTGGGGTCCCCGCGGGAGTCCCCACGGGAGTCCGGGGGTACCCGCAGCCGTCCCGGGGTCCTCGCGGGAGTCCCGGGGTCCCCACAGGTCTGCGGTATCAATGTTGCATCTCCAAAAAGAGTAAACAATATTTATAACTAAATACACCCCCCTAACACATACAATACAATACAAAATTACTCATCCACATTTGGATAATAATGCATTTTCCTATTTTAAATACATATAAATTACAATAAATACAGTAAATAGTTACATAGTTACATAGTTATATAGTAGATGAGGTTGAAAAAAGACGTACGTCCATCAAGTTCAACCTATGCTAAATTTAGACAACAGATACTTTATTCTATATCTATACTTACTTATTGCATACATATTACACTTACCTTTTCCAGGCACCCACGATGAAGGCCGTCTTCATCCTCATCTTATCCTGCCCATGTCCCTCGGTGCTGCAAAACATACTGTACACAAGAATAAAAATAGCCCCTAACCCCTTAATCACCGTAGCGGCCATTAACCGCTAAAGTCATTAAGGGGTTAACCCACCCTCACCCACTAACCCATCCTCCCATCAGGCGGGAGGCCTACAGTAAATAGCCTCCCCCACTACCCATCCCATGAGGCCTAACCACCCTCACACACTAACCCAGGCGGGAGGCCTACCCATATGCCCTTGGGCCCAATACCCCCTTCCCTCACCCCATGTACCCACAAGAAAAACAATACACAGCCCCACAATAAACATCATTATTTTTATTCTATACATAACCCACCCCCTGTGGCCCCCCCATAAATACATGATTTATTATTTTACATACAGGATTAATACACCAGGCCCACGGGAGTCCCCGGTGGGCCTGACGGGTCACCTCACAGACCTACAATATCCCAGCACCATGTTTCAAACAGGGTCTGGAGGCCTGCGGGTGGTCCCCGCCAGGCACCATGGTCCACCAGGTGGTCTCCGCGAGTCACCGTGGGCCACAATGGGGTCCCCATGGGTAGGCCTGCGGCTGTCTGGGGGGCCCCGGGTCAGACCCACTGGTGTCTGAGGGGCCTCAGGTGGTTTCCATGGGGGTCTGGGGACCCACGGGTGGTCCCTACGGGTCCGCTGTGCCCCCAAAGATGTGGGGCCACTGGTTCTTCCCCGCAGGTGTCCCCCGTGGACCCGGCAGCCTGCTACCCATGGAAAGCCTGAGGGGAACTCAGGTGGTCTCCAGAGGTCTCCCGCAGACCAAAAGGAACCAACCCTGTATGTAAAAAAAATAAACCTGACCTATACATTAAATACATAAATCCTCCCCCCCCCCCCAAACACATACAGTACAATAATGTGCAAAATAACTATTATCCAGATATGGATAATAGATTATTTGGCCATTAGGAAACACATAAAACATGCATAAATCAAAACATGAATTCTTAATCTTAAAATCACCACATTGCATGTTACAATGAATCCAGCAGCACTTGTAAAAATAAACCAACAATCCATTGTATCCAACATATGTCTTTATTTGTTTTTATTCTTATATGATTCATCATCGATTGGAGCACATCCCTGGATCTGACACAGCTACTGGTCCTGGTTGTATATATCCTTTTATGTATTAGGGCAATGTGCGGGGCGCCAGAGATATAATAGCCACTTTCACATGTTGTTTCTCTGACCTGGGGGTCAGTGTTATATCACAGGCAGCCGCCAATTTTTTTCACTTTGTATACACTGCATCATAGATTAGAACGTATACACATTCTGAATTTTAGCGCTACCTTCCTCTGTTTTTTTTTTTTTTTTCCGATATATTTTGCATAGTGTTACATGATGCACAGATTAATTGCATCATGTACACACTCAATGCAATTGTGTGACATTTCATATACATTTGTGTAACTGCTGGTTTGTTGGTTTATTTTTACAAGTGCTGCTGGATTAATTGTAACATGCAATGTGGTGATTTTAAGATTGAGAATTCATGTTTTGATTTATGCATGTTTTATGTGTTTCATAATGGCCAAATAATCTATTATCCATATCTGGATAATAGTTATTTTGCACATTATTGTACTGTATGTGTTGGGGGGGGGGGGGGGGAGGGTGAGATTGATGTATTTAATGTATAGGTCAGGTTTATTTTTTTTACATACAGGGTTGGTTCCTTTTGGTCTGCGGGAGACCTCTGGAGACCACTTGAGGTCTCCTCGGTCTTTCCACGGGTAGCCGGCTGCCGGATCCATGGGGGACACCTGCGGGGAAGAACCGGTGGCCCCACCTGGGGGCACCGCGGACCCGTAGGGACCACCCGTGGGTCCCCAGACCCCCGTGGGAACCACCCGAGGCCCCTCAGACACCTGTGGGTCTGACCCAGGGCCCCCCAGACAGCCACGGGCCTACCCATGGGGACCCTATTGTGGCCCACGGTGACCCGCGGAGACCACCTGGTGGACCATGGCGCCTGGTGGGGACACCCACAGGCCTCCAGACTCTGTTTGAAACATGGTGCTGGGCTACTGTAGGTCTGTGAGGTGACCCGTCAGGCCCACCGGGGACTCCCGTGGGCCTGGGGTATTAACCCTGTATGTAAAATAATAAATCATGTATTTATGGGGGGGCACAGGGGGTGGGTTATGTATAGAATAAATATAATGATGTTTGTGGGGCTGTGTATTGTTTTTCTTGTGGGTACTGGGGGTGGGGGAAGGGGATATTGGCCACAAGGGTATGTGGGTAGGCCTCCCACCTGGTTTAGTGGGTTCGTGGGTGAGGGTCGTTAGGCCTCACGGGATGGGTAGTAGGGGAGGCTATTTATTGTAGGCATCCCGCCTGAGTTAGTGGGCGAGGGTGGGTTAACCCCTTAATGACTGTAGCGGTTAATGACCGCTAAGTTGATTAAGGGGTTAGGGGCTATTTTTATTCTTGTGTACAGTATGTTTTGCAGCACCGGAGGGACATCAGCAGGATAAGATGAGGATGAAGATGGCCTTCATCATGGGTGCCTGGAAAAGGTATGTGTAATATGTATTGACTGTATTTATTGTAATTTATATGTATTTAAAATTGGAAAATGCATTATTATCCATATGTGGATAATAGTTTTTTTGCCCATTACTGTATGTGGTAGGGGGTGGGGGGGATGTGTGTTGTATATCGCTATGTTTATTGGGGGCAATTGTCCCCAATAAACATGCTATTGTGCGTTAACCCCTTCATTGCCTTAGCGGATAGCCGCTAAGGTAATGAAGCTGCTTTAATGTATTTTTATTACTAGTGTGTGGGAGCAGGGGGTCCCCTGAGCTGAACCGCATTGATTTCTGCCTCGGGGACCCCCTGCTTCCCGAGTTACAGGCCCCGGTTTGGGGCATCGGTGCCAGTGTCGTCACCATCTTTATAGAGCCCACGTCGCATCTTGGACGCTATAAAGATGGCGGCGACATTGGCCTCCGATGCCCCATACCGGGGCCTGTAACTCGGGAAGCAGGGGGTCTCTGAGTAAGAAATCAATGCGGTTCAGCTCAGGGGAAAACGCCTCATGAAAGTGCTAGACCGGTTGGGAAAAGAAGGCCTGAAGTTGTCGCTGGACTAATGCCGATTCTGTCACACCTCCATGACCTACATAGGACACATCATGTCCACTGACGGAATAGCCACCGACCCTGCTAAGGTCGAAGCCGTAGTGAACTGGCCAAGATCCGAGAACGTAATGGAGCTATGCTCTTTCTAAGGATTCTGCGGTTACTATTGCCGCTTTGTGGAGGGATACCCCAGTAAGGCCAAGGTCATCAACAACTTCCTGAAGATATACCCAGAGGAATCTCGGCCAAAGGGGATTCCCGGCCGGCAACCCCTCGGTGACAAGGGGATGCCCGAATATGAGAGAGCATTCGTAAACCTCAAGAAGAGGTTTACCAAAGCCCCGTCTTGGCTTATGCTAATCCTGAAATGCCGTACGAACTGCACGTGGATGCAAGTTTCAATGAGCTGTGTGCTTGACTGCACCAGAAGTACCATGCTGGTCTTCGGCCTGTAGCCTAAGTAAGTCGCAGCTTGACTCCCAGTGAACACA
The DNA here is from genome assembly GCF_040206685.1 of Ascaphus truei. NCBI lineage: Eukaryota > Metazoa > Chordata > Amphibia > Anura > Ascaphidae > Ascaphus > Ascaphus truei. The sequence goes on from NC_134493.1 coordinate 9,370,432, forward strand.
ACTACCTAGTTCACAAACTAGAGTTCCTTGCCCTCAAATGGGCTGTGGTTGAGAGGCTCCACGATTACCTATACAGAGTCCCCTTTGAGGTTAGAACGGATAACAATTCCCTGACTTATAATCTAATGTCGGCTAAGCTGGATGCCACCGGCCACCGATGGCTGGCAGCATTGTCCAACTATCAGTTCATCCAAAAATATAAACCAGGGCCTCTAAACATTGGAGCCGATGCTCTCTCAAGAAAACTGGCATTGAGCACCACCCAAGACGATGATCTGTGGGAAGAAATCCCTGCCCTGGAATGCTGGCCATGTGCTCCACGACTGCGGTAGAAGACAAGAATGCGTTCTCTGAATTGAGGGTGGCAGATTCCCTGGGATGCCCGCCCTCGGCCTTTCTTGCTGCTTACCATCATCCAGAAGGCATGTCTGTTCCTCCAGAATATATCCTCATGTGGAAAGAACTGGTGCTCTACCACGAGAGGAATCTGGTGAAGAAGGCTATACGCCAGGCCGTCTGACAAAACAATCCCTCCTTGATGAAGCAGGCCCCTACTGGTGCCGTTCCAGTCATGTGAGAGTATGGGACAAGTTCCAGATAGACCGCGGTCTCTTTTTTACAGGATTGTGACATACCATAATCACCCTGACAGGAGACAACTGGTCTTGCCCCAACGCCTGGTGGGACATGTCCTGTGATCTCTACACGTTGAGCACAGCCATATGGGCATAGATAAGACCTTCGGTCTAGTGAGAGACTGGTTCTTCTGGCCCAAAATGCGGAAGGCAGTAGAGCAGTATTGCCGGAAATGTCTGCAGTGTGTTCATCGAAAGAAACTGCCCACCCGTGCATCCCCAATGGGCCATCTAAAATGTTCTGGTCCCATGGACCTCGTCTGCATGGACTTTTTGTGCATCAAATCTGACTCGTGAGGTATCGGCAATGTTCTGGTAGTGACAGACCACTACACTCGCTACTCTGAAGCGTTCCCGACCGAGGGCTAGAAGCCTCTTACAGTTGCCAAAGTGCTCTGGGAGAAATATTTCATTCATTACGGCCTACCGAATCGGATGCACTCCGACCAAGGCAAAGACTTCGAGAGCAAGCTTCTCAAGGAGTTGCTTAAATTACTCAACCTCCAGAAGTCTAGGACCACTCAGTATCATCCTGAAGGAGATGACCTGCCTGAAAGGTTCAATCAAACACTTCTTGATATGCTAGCCACTCTAAAGAGTGCACACAAAACTGGATTAAGCACGTTGAAGCTCTGGTGCACGCATATAATTGCACCCACCATGAATCCACAGGATATACCCAGTATTTTATGATGTTCAGGCGAGAGGCCCGACTGCCTGTGGACATCCATCTCCAGGTATCTACCTATGGGGTACCCAATACGGTGCATTTCAAATACTGTACGTTCAGCGACTCCAAGCCCCCTTACAATGTGCATAACAATTAGCGGAGAAAGCCTCAGCTCAGCTGAATGCCGGCAACAAGTGGCGGCATAACCACAAAGTCCATTATCGGGAACTAAAGCCTGGAGACGCTGTTCTCCTACGCAATCTCGAAATACCCAGCAAACACAAGCTGGCTGACCGCTGGCATGATGGAGCCTTTGAAGTCGAGTCTCAGATGCCAGGCATCCCGGTCTACTGCATACGTGACGTGAATAGCTGGGTAAAAGTCTGGCACAGAAATCACTTGTTGCCCATTCCCCAAGTAGACGACAGTGACCCCGAATTAGAGACAATACTAAGGGCCAGTGAGCCAGAGCAGTCTGAAGAGCAATCGGATCAACAAGATGAGTTCAATCAGGACCCCATGGAAGAAACCTCCGCTGGTTCCAATGGAGACTGGTGGACACCTCCCGAAGGAGCACCAGGTAATGGGCCTGCCTCTCAGGTATCTACACCCCCGTGGCTTCACCAAGTCTACAATTGAATCCCAGAAGTCCAAGTTTTGTGCCAAATAGAGACTTTACAGAGACTGCATATTCACATAGGAATGGGCTAAGGCGCCAGGACTATGACAGACTCTCCCCAGTTGGAACCACAGAAGAAGAGCCTCGCAGAAGTCAGCAAGAAAGACGCCCTCCTAGTAGAGTGGCATATGATCAGTTAGGGGCCCCCCTATGAGTCTCAGCAGCTGGCTAAAAACAAGCTGGCTTCCGTTATCAACATGTTCGTTGAAATGCATAATATTATTGAGTCTGCATTCGTTAAGTTATATACATGTACAGCATTTTCATTATATAACTTTTCTGTTATGTTTGGTTATGTTGTTCCCAAGCAGGAACATTGGAGGCTCCACCAGGGGGAGGATGTAGCCAGGTCCCCCTCTTACCTCCAGGCTGCGTGAGGGGGACGTCTGAGTGGTTGCTGCAGGGAGATTGTGAGCTGGTGAGCGTGTCGCTGGCGCTCCGCCGAGGGTTTCGCCATTTTGTTTGTGTGTGCACATGCGCAGAGAAGGCTTGCACATGCACAGATAGTATATAGAATTGCAGCGGCCATCTTTGTACACCTGGCACATGCGCAGTATAAATCCACACCCATAGATCCGCTGGGAACTACAAGTCCCAGCAGCCTCAGGGGCTGCAGACCACATGTTGCCAGGCAGCCAATAGGGCTGCTGCATTTAAAACAGTTAGAACAATTATAACAGTTAGGGCAGTTGGTCAGTTGAGAATATGGGGAATGACCCCCAAGGTATACCGAGGCTACTATCCAGGCTGTAATTATACCAGTCCATAAATCAGGGAGGAAGACACCACTCTTCTTAACATAATGTTATAAGAGCTATATAAGCTTCATAAGTATCCGGATTAATTCAGGGTGGTGGGCTAGGAAGTATACTCCGGTAGAAGTACAGAAAGGCACCTCCAGGGAGGTGCCTAAAGGTAAGTCAATGGTCCGGTGTCCATCGGCCTCACCTCCACCCTGTGTCCAACGATGTCACAATTCAGCTGGTCAGTACTCACGGAAAATGTAGTGGTCTGCCTGTAGCGCTGATGTGTGAGCAGCCTCTGTCCTGGCAGCTCGTGGTGTCGGCATGCCCCAGCCAGAAGTGACTACAAGGGAAGAAGAAACAGGTAACAGCGGTCACAGCTCCTCCAACCAGCCAACGCATTGAAAAAGTAAAAAACTTTATTGAATTCAAACAGTGAACATCAGCAGCAATTCACTCTGACGCGTTTCGTCCAATGGCAGACTTTATCAAAGAGTGATGACACCTATATGGGATCGCTATATTGCAGAGGTCATCACTCTTTGATAAAGTCCGCCATTGGACGAAACGCGTCAGAGTGAATTGCTGCTGATGTTCACTGTTTGAATTCAATAAAGTTTTTTACTTTTTCAATGCGTTGGCTGGTTGGAGGAGCTGTGACCGCTGTTATCTGTTTCTTCTTCCCCAGTTGGTCAGTTGGGAGCAGGGTACAGAAGAAGGAGGTAGGGTCCCAGGTGCCAGTAGCCAGCTTTCCCCTGCAGGCCCCAGTTAGTCCCCGACTCACAGTAACACTCATGAAAGGGTAGAGTCCCTTCAAATTTCCTTGTGCTGCAGAGATTCACTCCAGGTATGTGAAGTCCATTTAAATCAGCAACATAATAATAGACCATAAGGGGTTAACACATATGATGAACAGCAAATGAGTCTACTGACTCTCCCCTAGTATGGGAGCAGCCTGGCAACATAGAGAGGGTTGACCCAGTAGGTTAAGTAACCTGCTAGGGGCCCCTCAAATGTATAAATAGTGCACTAAAAGTGGCTGTTCCCCTGGGGGTGCTTAAGAATAAGAAATAAACTTACTCAGTTCTTTCATTGGTCTGTTCCAGTTGGCGTGCTCCAGGCTTGTGAGCAATACAGTAGCAGGATATCCTCTCCATAGGAAAGTAATCAGCGGGCACGACTTACACTAGGCACCTGCAGCTGTATAGGGAAGTGCATAGTTAGGGACCCTTTTTCCTGTGCAGTATCAGGGACACAGTGTCTACGCCACGCGGTGATGCGTAACTTGTGGTCTGGGATCAGACCACCTACGTTCAGAGATTATCTATGGTGGGACACTCCTGCTGGAGACCACCCCACGCGGAGGCGGAAGGCATCGTTGGAGCAGACTGCCCGTTGACTGTTGTTCAGCTACACCCGGGGGCTGGAGCGCCCGTGAAGGAATCCGCATAAGTGCACTAATGTTCACGTGGGCAGCGCTGTCTCACACTTGGGGGTGGGAAAGGCCATTGGGGTCTGGATACTGTGACACTGGTGCCCCTGTACCCAAGTACTGTGGGGATATTCCGCGGGTTGGTATACATATGTCTATTGCTGTTCCTATTGATGTCATTGTTTATTACCTCCCAGTAAATACTAGTTCCTATACTCTGGGGGTCTTACTGGGCATATTGACTTGGGAGGGGTTATCCTACTATGTGAGGATCCTTCTCAGGTGGAGGCGCTATTTAGTAGATATACATACAACCCAGGCTCCCCAGTGGTGGAGGATCAGGCCTCCTGTTTGCCACACAGGAATAGCAGCACAAGTAGTCGCCCTGACACAGGGGGAAAGGGGGCTACATAAAAATTATAAAACCAGCATAGAAGGTGAAAGGCTACTGCCTCGACCGACGCTACAGCTCTAGGAATGGAGTCACTGCCTCTGCGCTTGGTTCTGACGCCGTCTCTCAAGATCTCGCACCAAGATTGTCCGGCGGCTGTAATCTCCACCCTCTTTGCTGCAGTACCGATCACTTGTTCTACGCATTTCGCTTCTGCTTTGTCAAGAGCGTGTCCATTTTATTTTAGCCATTTTATGATGCGAGTGTTTACGTTTTTATATTTTTGGTTTTGCTACATAAAACTTATCCTATATTCCTTTGTGTGCTACCTATGTCCCGGGAGAGTTGGGGAGAACTCATTCACTACAAGTAACAGAAGGGACACATAACAGACAACATGTCGGATTGAGTCTTGGATTTACATCACTGCCCGTTTATATTTTGGGCAATGTGAGTTGTGGCACCTTAAGAGTAAATAGACACATTTATCACTCTAGCATATTGAAATGGTACACTGTGGCGGTAGGGGGTAGCCAGCCATCATAATAAAGGTGAAGCCCGGCTGGCTGCCCCTAAAAATGTGTCGAACTGAGAGTGTCAGCTCTTGGGTTCAATATTGTAATGCCATGTGTTTCTTTATACCATGTTCCTCTTATACTGTCCCCTGCAAGGTTCCCATTGGCTAATCCTTATTTCACACCCACCAGGCTTTTCGAGCCGGCTTGGCATGTCTCCTCCTCTGACGTCAGCCAAGGGGCGATCCACTGTTTCTATTGGCTGGTGGGATGGAATTCCCAAGCTCTGAATGATCGCATCTCCTACTTCCATGCTGAAGATATTCTATAAACTTCAATAACTAACTAAGAGGATTTTGAGCACTTCCCAAACAATTTGTCCAGTTTGCGATTCAGAAAGCTCCGATGAGCTGCCAAATTTGGTTGGGACGTGTATCTTCCCGAGCGGTCTGCATCTAACACGAGCGGGAGCTGAAAAACAGCTCCAGATCCCCATTTTGATCAAATCACCCTATTCTACAGTAGTACCTGCGATAATCTGATCGAGGCTCTGAACTAGCGAGCTCATCACAGATCTCACCTCACCACCCCAAGGGTGGTGAGATAGGATTTGTGAGTAGGATTTAGGAATGAAAAAAAAATTATTATTGCATCGGATTGAAGACAGGAGTCTCCGGACCTGTAATTTGTTTATTTATACAATGTTTTACCAGGAAGTAATACATTGAGCGTTACCTCTCGTTTTCAAGTATGTCCAGGGCATAGAGTTATGATGACAAATAATACATGGTTACAAATACATAGTTACATAAGTGAACAGGGTATACATTACATACAAGACATACAGTAGCATGCACAGTTAAAGATAATATATATATATTATAGGCGTATTTAACAGTTAAAGACTAGATTAAAATGTGAGACAGCTTTAGTTTTGATTGAACTTAGCCTGGTGGTGGCTGTGAGAGTCTCTGGTAGATTGTTCTATTTTTGGCGTACACGGTAAGAGAAGGAGGAGTGGCTGGATACTTTGCTGAATCTTGGGACCATGAACAGTCTTTTGGAGTCAGATATCAGGTGATAGGTGCTGCATGTGGTAGGGGTGAGGAGCTTGTTCAGGTACATGGGTAGCTTGCCCAGACAGTATTTGAAGGCAAGACAAGAGAGATGAACTTTGCGCCTAGACTAAAGTGATGACCAATCTAGTTCTTTGAGCATTTGGAGAACAAAATGGCATATTGAATTGTAGAGGGTATCACGATTGCTAAGGTGGGTTTGGGGTGCTGAGCCGTATACTATGTCCCCCATAGTCGATAATTGTCATTAGCATCTGCTGTGTGATACGGTTTCTGACCAGCAGACTTAGAGAGGATTTGTTCCTGTAATGTACACCTAGTTTGGCATAGGTTATGGATGTCAGGGTATCAATGTGCATCCCGAATGTTAAATGGGAGTCAAACTTTATGCCCAAGAATTTAAAACTAGTAACAGGAGTTAGGGTGGTATTAGCATTGGTTCTGATCTGGAGCTCAGCCATTGGAAGCTTTAAAAATGTAACAGAGTGATCTACTGTATGTTGTATTTAACCAATTGCACACTATGTTATATAGTTTCAAATGCTGTTGCCGTCCCCCTTTCCCTAATCCCCCCTTCCTTTTGTGTTATCACCAGAATGTAATACTGTATCATTGTATTTCCCCCTCCTTTTTTTGTACCCCTTTCTTTATTTTTGAAAAAAATGATCAATACAAAATTAAAGTAATTTTTTTTTTTTTGCCTTGGTCTCAAATACCATTGTTACAATTCTGTCAGTGTTTGAAAGCAGTTTGTTTTGGGAAATCCAAATTTCATGTCTCAAAAAGTCAGTTTGAAGTATGTGTTTAAGGTCGGAGAGGCTAGGGCTGTGTACATATAAGATGTTGTCATCTGCATACATGTGTATTGAGACTCCCTTACAAGCTAGGAAGATCATTGATGAACACCAAGAAGAGTAGGGCACCCAGAACAGAGCCTTGCAGGACCACCACAGGTGATATCCAAGGGGTTGGAGCTAAAGCCTGAGTTAGACACATGTTGGGATCTACCTCATACAGTAGGTAGAAATGAAACCAGTTTAAAAGCATGTTTCCCTATTCCAGAGCATTGGAGTTTGTTAAGCAGGATAGCATGATCAACAGTATCAAAAGCCTTTGCAAAATCTAGGAATATTGCACCAGTGAGTTGTCTCAGTTTCATTCCTCACTGCATCTCATTGCAAACTTTTAGGAGGGTAGTTACTGTGGAGTGTTTTGGGCGAAAGCCAGATTATAATTGGCTAGGGAAATGTGTCTTGGTATAGTAATAGCTTATTTGGGAGTGAACATCCTGTATTTTTACATAACTTTGGATAGTATTGAGAGAAGAGAGATTGGTCTGCCGTTTGAGACAGTGTTTTTGTCCCTACATTTGTCCTCTCTTTTTTGTTGTTGGAGATTTGAAGAGACAAGGAGCTTCTGGCTGCTTCTCAAATGTGTTTCTGGGTGGAAGAGCATACAATATACATCCACAGAGAAGCATGGAGATGCCCAGCCAGCAGGCTTGAACCAACTTGAGTGGACAGGGTAATGCTTTTGCTGAAGCATGCGCCCTGCAGCTAGGAAAGGCTAAATCTCTACCCCCAGACTCAAGTACTGTAAGTGTGAATATTCTATGTATATTGTGTTCCTGTGTGCTTCTGAGGTCTTATTCAAATAAATCTAATTTTATTTAACTGCCTTGTTTTACCTTGTGACAGATCTGTTAAATATAAATGTGCTAAAAGACATGGTCTAGTGTGACAGACTTTTTTCTGCATTAATACCAGCTCTAGAGACCCCTGGCTTCAATCCAATGCAGATAAGGAGGGTATTACTCCGACAAATCCCACTGACATTGCAAATGCATTCAATGATTAAGTTGTGAAGTGTGCTACTAACTTATTACTGAAACGCAACCCAAACCACAAACATGAACCTCATTCTGAGAGTACCCCTATAGCCCCACCCCCTTCCAACACTGCCCACAATTTTCAGTTTGTCCCAGTATTCGAAGAGGAGATTACACAAGCGCACCTCAAATTAAAATTAAGCAGCCAATGTGGACCTGATTTACTGCAACCTAAGTTCCTAAGACGTGGTGCCCCAGCCATTGCCAAACCAATTGCTTCCATAGTCAACTCTATTCTGGATTCAGGCCATATCCCAAAAGCCTGAAAAACTGCCAGAGTTGTCCCAATCTTCAAAAGTGGGGACAAAAACACTGACTCAAACTACAGGCCAATCTCTCTTCTCCCATTACTATCCAAAATCATGAAAAAATGTGTTCACTCCCAATTAGATGATTACTATACCAAGACAAATTTCCCTAGCCAATTCCAATCTAGAGTGGTTCTGGCAGCAGTGTTTAGGATAGATTGTAGGGGAGACAGGTGAGAGGCAGGAAGGCCACACTGCAGGAGGTTACAGTAGTCGAGACGGAGAGAATGAGGGTCTGTGTCAGAGTTTTAGCAGTCGAGCAACAGAGGAAAGGGCATATCTTTGTAGTATGGTAGAGGAAAAAGTGTCAGGTTTTAGAGACGTATTCAATGTGAGAGGAGAATGTGAGAGAGGAGTCAAGTGTGACCACTAGGCAGCGTGCTTTGGCTACTGGGTCAATGATGGTACTTCCAACAGTAATGTGGAAGGAGGTAGTATGGCCAGGTTTGGAAGGAAGTATGAGGAGCTCTGTTTTTGTCATGTTAAGTTTAAGTCGGCGGAGGGCCATCCAGGATGATATCACAGAGAGGCATTCTGAGACTTTGGCCTGTACAGCAGGTGTAAGGTCAAGGGTTGAAAAGTACATTTGTGTGTCATCAGCATAGAGGTGATATTTAATTGCCAGGGATGTGATTAGGTCACCTAGAGAAAGTGTGTACAGAGAAATGAGAATAGGTCCCAAGACAGAACCCTGCGGCACCCCCACAGAGAGATCTATGGAGGAGAAGAAGGTGTTAGCAGAAGAAACACTGAAAGTACGATGGGAGAGGTAAGAGGAGATCCAGGATAGAGCTTTGTTATGAATACCAAGAGTATGGAGAATGTGGAGGAGAAGAGGGTGGTCGACGGTGTCAAATGTTGCAGAGAGGTTGAGTAATATGAGCAGAGTGTAATGACTTCTGTCTTTGGCAGCCTGGAGGTCATTAGTTATTTTATGAGGGCTGTTTCAGTTGAGTGAGCAGTGCGAAAGCCAGATTGTAGAGGGTCTAGGAGAGAATGGGAGTTAAGAAAGTGGAGCAAGCGAGAGAATAAATGGCTTTCAAGGAGTTTAGAGGCAAAAGGCAGGAGGGAGACAGGTCGATAGTTAGAAATACAGGTACTGTAGGGTCAAGTTTGCTATTTTCAAGTAATGGTATAACGGTTGCATGTTTGCAGATGGAGGGAAAGGTAGAAGAATAGAGGGAGGTGTTAAATATGTGTGTGAGCATAGGGGTTATAGTAGGAACAAGATGTTTTAGGAGATGAGAGGGACTGGCGTCAAGAGGGCAAGTGGTAGAAGAAGAAGAGGAGATCAGTAGTGATACATCCTCCTCTGTGACAGCGGAAAAAGAGTCAAGGAAGGCAGGAGGAGAGTTAGGAAGTAGTGTAGGATGGTAGGAGGAAACAGAGGGGATGTTCTGACGAATGGATTCCACTTTTCCTTGAATTAGTCAGTAAAGTCCTGAGGTGAAATGGAGGAAGAAGAGGCAGCTCGGGGTGGTTTGAGTAGAGAGTCAAAGATAGAGAAGAGTTGGCGTGGGTTAGACTTGTGCATGGTAATGTCACGCTGTGCTGCCCGCAGACCAGACCAGTCCCCAATACTGAGGTGGGAAGTGAGTAGACCACGCACCCACAGCAGTGAGGATGTGCCCGGGGTGAGGATAGGTAGTGTGTCCAAAGGCTTTGGGTACAAGGGGTTAGCCATAGTACTTGCCAAATTCAGGCGTAGAGAGTGTAGCGTAGTGAAGTCAGAGTGAAGTGTAGTGAAGCCAGACGTGGGTCAGGGGATGGAGAGGTCAGAGTTGTAGATGTCCATGAGCCGTGTCTGTGGGTCCAAGAGGTATGCGAGGTCGAGGACTAGCCGAGGTCAGGGAACCAGATGTGTACAAAGACAAGCCGGGCCGGTAACGAGAGCTGGGCACAGGATCCAAACAGCATGAGCCAAACGAAACTATGCAGAGCGAGGTTGCAAAGGAGCTACAGGGGTAATACAGTGAGGTAGACCAATAGGCTGAGGAGGTAGGGCAGGTGTGTGCAGGAAAATCCTTTGTGATAGGACAGAGGGAGATTGCAATGTTCATTGCAGTTGAGCAGCTGAGAGGGACGTCCGTGGATCCCACGTAGGGCAGTGGGAGGGGTATGGCATGAATAAATGAGTGACACGCGCACGTGCGCTTCGGAGGGTTCAGTGGCAGCGAAGAAGAGAGCCGCGGAGGAACAGGAGGCAGGACCACCATCACAGCTGTGCATGAGGCAGAGGCAGCCAGAGCGGTGGGAGTCTGGAGAGGTAAGGAGGGGGCTCGCTGTGGATGGTGTGTCCCCCGATTCCTTACAGTTGATTAGTGAATAAAAGTAGGTTTTGTTAGCCTGAGAAAGGGCAGGGTTGAAACAGGATAGCATAAATTTGTAGTGAAGGAAGTCTGCAAGAGTGTGAGATTTCCCCCAGAGGCGTTCAGAGGAATGAGTGGAGGAGCGCAGCATGCGCGTGTGGGAATTTAGCCATGGTCTGGGGTTAGGAGGGCGAGGGCAACAGAGAGAAAGTGGGGCATGTAGGTCAAGAGAGGAGGATAAGGCGAAGTTGTAGTTCCTGACCAGGTTGTCAGGGTCTGTAGCAGAACTGAGAGGAGAGGGAGGAGCATAAAGTGGAGTCAAAGGCTGGTAGGTTAATAGAGCGCAGGTTTCTGCAGAAGCGAGGGGTAGATGGAGATAGAGAAGGGGAGAAACGAGAGAGAGAAAATTAGATGAGGTGATGGTCAGAGAGAGGAAAAGGGGAAATTGAGAAATCAGAGAGAGAAAAGATTTTTGTGAAAATTAGGTCTAGGTAGTGGCCACCCTTTTGGGGAAAGCTGCAGTTCACTGTTGAAGGCCAAAGGAAGAGGTTAGAGAGAGAAAGCGAGAAGCCCAAGGGAGAGAGGGGTCATCAATGTTGCAGTTGAAGTCCCCAAGGAGAAGAACAGGGGAGTCCGAGGAGAGAAAGAAGGAGAGCCAGGATTCAAAGTGAGAGAGAAAGTCAGAAGGGGGGTGAGTAGAGGTAGGTGGGCGATAGATGACCACTACATGGACAGGAAGAGGAGAGAAGATCTGGACAGTATGAACCTCAAAGGAGGGAAAAGCAAGTGAGGGAGGAATAGGAAGGGTTTGGTTACGGCAGAGAGACGAGAGGAGTAGCCCCATGCCCCCACCCCTGCCATCAGGGTGCGGAGTGTGGGAGAAGGAAAGGGCAGCTTCCAGAGCAGAGTCAGACTGAGTGAGCCAGGTCTCAGTTATAGCAAAGAGAAGCAGAGTGTGAGAGAGAAAGAAGTCATGCACTGAGAGGCATGTGTTATAGAGGGAGTGAGCATTCCATAGGGCATAGGAGAAAGGGAGAGAGGAGGGAGGGTGGCAGGGGATGGGTATGAGGTTGGATGGGATGACACTAGAGTGAGAAGTTGCATTTGACAGGTGAGGGTGAGAGCAAGTAGAAATAAGGCAGGGACCAGGATTGGGAGAGATATCCCCATAAGCAAGGAGGAAAAGCATGGAAAGAAAGATAATGTGTGAGGATGATTTGTAGGGGTGTGTTTTACAGTGGCGGTCGCCCTGAGTCTAAATCGGCTAGATCCGCGGCTCTCTGATAATCTCGGTCAGATGTGTTTTTTTTTTTGGTCCGGAGTGAATTGCATTATTTTAGCGCTTGTGATATTAGCATTTTATTCTCGCTGTCTGCAATACTGCAATGCCGTGTAAAAACTCAAGCGGGCGTTTGCGAGCTTTTGTCTTGGAAGTCTAATACCTTCGCGGTTCAACCTACGTCAGTACACAGTCTGTGTGTGTGCGCGCAGTAATTGTAAATTTGCATATTTAAAGTATACATGCATTTGCAGTGCTGTACTGTACAGTATGTCTCATTTGAAAATTGTTGAAACGCATAGGCGTGTACAGTACTGTAACAGTGTCACATTTCGGTATATACAGCGCTCTCCCCTCGCTCAGGATAATTAACTGCACTGCAGGGTATTTCAACTTCTTATCTTGCAGTACATCTCTCCAACACCATCCCTTTGAACGTGTGTCTGGTTTCAATCACATTCCTGCTTGACAGCAGGTGATTACTGCGCATGCGTATGTAACTTCGCCCACCACTGCTTGCTTAAGTGAGTGACCAAAAAAAAAAACAACATTTTTTTTAGTCTAATTTTTTTTTCTCCACAAGCCTGCAAAAACCATCTATGATATTCAATCTGTGCTGTAGCTTTCGACTGTGACCCTGTGCGTTTGACTGCACATGGTTGATTTGTGTGCTTTTTACGTACTGTATTTGGAGGTGTAGGGATCATATTATTATGATGAACTGCCTTTTGAAATTAAAGTATGTCATTATCTTTGAACTTCATGCAGCTGTACCCTGTAGCCCCTTCCCCCACGAACACACACAAGGCTCGCTCACGGATTTGAAACTCCACAGAGTCATTCATTTTCTGAAGCTTGACATTGTGTTCTTAATCCGTCCATAGCCGAGCGTCAGTCACCTCACTGCGCCTGCGTGTAATCCTCTTTGAGATGGGAGCTAGCTGATTACTGCACATGACTCACCCAACACCCCCCTCCACAACCCTTTGAGGCTTTGTTTACGGTAACGCTTTGGAAAATCCCTTCTCGAATTTGATATGTAAATCTGATTTGCACAGCATTGTGAGAATTGAGAGTTAAAAAAACCATTAACTGATTCATGTTGTTTTGTCATTCATTCTTTTTCTTTGGTGAACTGTAGTTGTGTGTGTGTGTGTGGGGGGGGGGTGTTGTCAATGATTATGATTAGCAGGAATGTAAATACATATTTATTTTACCAGGAAAAAATAAATAAATATAAAACACTTGCCATTGTGTTTTTAATCAGTCCCTAGCAGAGCATCACCTCTCTATGTGCCTGTGTGTAATCCTCGTTGGGATGGGAGCTAGTTGATTACTGTGCATGCGCTTGTAACTTCACCCACCACTGCTTTCTTGAGTGAGTGACCAATAAAAATTTTATTCTAATTTTTTAATTGTTATTTTTTCCACAAGCCTGCAAAAACAATCTTGATATTACGATATTCAATCTGTGCTGTAGCTTTTGACTGTGACCCTGTGCGTTTGACTGCACATGGTTGATTTGTGTGCTTTTTATGTTCTGTATTTGGGGGTGTAGGGTTCAAATTATTATAATGAACTGCCTTTTGAAATTGTCATTTCTTTGAACTGCTGCACAGCTATTCCTTCATGCAGCCCCCTCCCGCACACACACACACAAGGCTCGCTCAAAGTTTTGAAACTCTTATCAACAGACACCTCCACAGGGTCATTAATTTTCTGAAGCTAGTCATTGTGTTTTTTTTTTTTTTATTACTTAAATTTTTTATTAATCATTTTTCCAAAAATAAGAGGGGTACAAAAAGAAAAAAGGAGGGGAACAATACAACGGTACAATATTGCAAATAGTCTGATTACACATTAGGAGGGGATGAGAGTATGGGAAGGGGGGGAAGGGGACAGCATTTGAAACCATATAACATATTAAATAACAGGTGAGGTACAACATAGATCATAAATCTTAAATCACTCAGTTCAGAATAACCTAGTCTAAATATGGGGATATACAGTGGCGGCAGCTTTTATTTGAAGCTATGCCGCCGGCCGGGTGCGTGTGCGCAGCGTGGAGACGCGGCACGTTGCGGCGCACTGTGACATCACAGTCACGTGCGCTCCCGGCTTCCCCGGCTTCCCCGGCTTCCCCGGGCTTCCCCGACACTCCTGGAGATTAAAGTTAGGTAAGCGGTGGTGCGGGGAAGCAGAGGGGCAGAGCAGGAGCCGGGTTCGGGGTCGGGAAGGGGGGGCAAATTGCGCGTGGAGGGGTGGTGCGTGGGGGAAACGCGGTGGCACCCGGTTTTCACTGGCGGCAGCCAGAGTAGATCCCGGCATGCCGCCGGCATTACTTCAAATAAAAGCTGCCGCCACTGTACCTGCATGTCTAAACCAAGGAGCCCATGTTTCGGACAATTGTGAAGTGGAACCAGTTAGGTAGGCAGTGAGTTTTTCCATGTAGACTATATGCCAGATTTTGTTATTGATTTGGTTTAAGGATGGGGGAGTCGGTTGTTTCCAGTTTTTGGCGATGGTGCATCTAGTAGCATTTAGAATTTGGGAGATAACTTTAATTTATTTTTTGTTACGGTTGGCCATTGGTTTTCCCAAGACTGTATATATTGGGTCCTGTGGGACAGTAATTCCCAGAACCGTGTGTATTAAAGCAAACACTTCCCTCCATGTTTGCTGAATTTTTGGACACGACCAAAATATGTGCAGTATATTCCCCCTTTCGCCACAACCACGCCAACATAAAGGAGAGACACCTGGGAGAAAAGAGTTCAACCTCGTAGGAGTCATATACCATCTAAATATTAGCTTGTAAATATTCTCCTTAATCACCACAAAGGAAGAATTTTTGGAGGCAGCCTCCCAAACATCTTTCCAGACATCAAGGTCCAAATTCGTATTTAACTCCTCCTCCCAGGATGTCATATATTTATCAGGGATTTGGCTATTTTTAACAGGCGTCAAACTATGGTATAGCCTGGAAGTAATGCCCTTCATAACAGGCTGGCGTACACACCAGTCTTCATATAGCGTCAACACATGTGGTTGGTTTGGCTTGTAAATAGATTGGATATAGTGCCTAACTTGGAGAAATCTGAAAAATTCAGAGGAGGGAATGTCGTGGCTCGTTTGTAACGAGATGAACGGAGGGACTTTACCTTTGATGAGAATATCATTAACTCTTTGGAGTCCATTTTGGACCCAAAGGTTGGATTGTTGGTTATTAGTGTAAAAAGGGAGGGAGGGATCTGAAAACAGGGGTTGCATGAGGGATGGGGTACCAGTCAGTTGGAACCTAACTTTAAGGGAGTCCCAAAGATTACATGCGAAAGATAACACCGGGTTTGTGTAAACCTCAGCTGGTCTGGATTTTCTATTAAGCCAGAGGAGAGTCTTAATTTCGCATGGGGAGCAGATCGATTCTTCTAGTTCGACCCATCTTTTTCGGTTGGGTTTGAATGCCAACTAACTAGCTGCCCTAGTTGTGCCGCTCTATAGTACTTTTGTAGGTTTGGAAGGGCTAAGCCTCCTTCTAGCTTAGATTTATAAAGGATATCTTTGCGGACTCTAGGACGTCTATTTTGCCATACAAATTTCAGAATTTTATTTTGAATATTGTTTAGGTCCTTCTGACAAATCTTTACTGGGAGAGTTTGGAAGAGGTACAGTATTCTAGGTAAAATGTTCATTTTAATGGTGGCGATCCTTCCGAACCAAGATATGATGTATGGATTCCAGGTGGACAAGTCCTTTGCAACTTGGTCAAATAAAGGTTTAAAGTTTGTTTTGTATAGGGATGAGTAGTGTTTTGTTATTTGAACCCCTAAATATTTAATGTGGGTCTGATTCTATTTGAAGTCAAAATTGAGTTGAAATAATTTTACCATATCCTTGGGAAGGTTTAAGCTAAGAGCCATAGATTTAGAGTGGTTAATTTTGTATCCTGAGAGGGAGCCAAACTCAGATAGAGCTTGGAAAAGGTTGGGGAGGGAGATAAGAGGGTTTGAGAGCGTCAATAGTATGTCATCCGCATAGAGAGCTATCTTGAATTCCTTCTGTCCAACATTGATACCCGTGATATTGGGGTACATTCTTATTTGGCAGGCTAATGGTTCAATTGCCAAAGCAAACAACAAGGGGGACAGTGGGCACCCCTGTCTGGTTCCGTTAGATATTGGGAAAGGGTCAGACAAGGAGTTATTCGTTTTTACTATGGCTGTTGGAACAGAGTATAACGTGTTTATGCTGTTTAAGATTTTGGGAGTAAAACCCATTTGTGAGAGTGTGGCCTTCATAAACTGCCAATCCAGCCGATCAAAAGCTTTTTCAGCATCTAGTGAAAGTAATAATGATGAGCGTGAGGTTTGTTTTGCTACATGTATTAAATTCACCGTCCTCCTTGTGTTGTCAAGGGCTTGTCTGCCCAAGACAAAGCCAACCTGGTCCGGATGGATCAATCTTGGAATAATATTGTTTAATCTAGTGGCCAAGATTTTTGCGTATAATTTTAGATCTGTATTTAATAAAGATATAGGTCGATAGCTAGAGCACATCATGGGATCTTTTCCATCTTTTGGGATTACTACTATGGTTGCTCGTAGCATATCTCTGGGTGGGGGGAGGCCTAAAAGCATCTCATTAAATACTTTGGTTAAGTGTGGGAGGAGTATTATGGAGATTTTTTTGTAGTAAAGATTTGAAAATCCATCCGGACCAGGGGCCTTCCCATTTTTCAAAGATTTGATAGCCTCCAATATTTCAGGGGGTTCTATAGTTTTTTCAAGATTTATTATATCTTCTTGTTCCAGCGTGGGGAGCCGGCATTGACTTAGAAAGTTTTGAATTTTTTTTGCTTTTTTGTTTTTAGCCGATTCTTCCACTGGGCCAGGCAGATTTTAAAGAGATGTATAATATTCCTTAAAAGCGTCGCTTATAACATTGGGGCTATTTGATATCTTTCCATTTTAAGTATAAATATTATGGATCCTAGCTTTAATCTGCTTTTGTTTTAGCTTACGTGCCAGCATTTTATCTGCCTTATTGCTTTTTTCATAGTATTTCTGTTGGGTCCATCGTATAGCTCTCTCTGCGTTTGTCACTAACAAAAGATTTAATTGCCCTATAACTGAGATTATTTGTCTATAGTTTTTTCGGGAGGGATTTGCTTTATGGATACTTTCTAGTTCTGATAACTTTTGTGTTAATGTCACAATGTGTTCCGCGTTTTCCTTCCTTTTCCGAGATGCCAGAGTGACCAGCTTACCTCTAAGCACCGCTTTATGGGCCTCCCATAGGGTAAAAGGGGAAATGTCCGGGGTGTTATTTATATAAAAATATTGGACAAGTTCCTCTTCCAATTGTTGGAAATTTTGTGGGTTCGACAATAATGATTCATTTAAGGACCACAACCTTGTTTTGTTTTTGGTGGTGAGGCCATCCAGTTTAGTTATAATTGTAGAATGGTCTGACCAAGCAGAGGGGGCAATTATTGCTGAGGAAATGTTATTGCTAATTTGTTGGTCAATTAAAATATAGTCTATACGTGAATAACTGTTATGGGGGTGAGAGAAGAAGGATAAATCTTTTTCTTTGTTGTTCATTAATCTCCAGGAGTCTACCACCATCAGATCCTTGGTCATGGATACGAGACAACGAGTTGAGGGGACTATCTTTTGTGGTAGTGGGAGACTGGGAAACTTATCTATATTTGGGTCCATGATTGCATTTAAATCCCCTGCAAGAATTAGAAAACCTTATCTGGACAGAGTTTATTAAATTTGTGAGCTCCTGGAAAAAGGATTCTTGATTTTCATTAGGGGCATATATGTTAGCTATTGTCAGATGGGTAGAGTCTAGTAATCCTGTAACAATTAAAATTCTCCCAGCAGGGTCATTTTTAATTTTGTCTACTTTGAAATTTAGATTTTTGTGGAAAAGTGTAGCCACCCCATTTTTTTTGTATGGGATGATTGATGAGTAATAGATTAGAGGGTAGTCGCTACTGTACAGCAGTGAATGATCCTCCTTTTTCAGATGCGTTTCTTATAATAAAATGATATCTCCTGCTAGTCTTTTGGCCTCTGAAAGGGCTATTCGTCTCTTACGGGGGGTATTGAGGCCCTTGGTGTTTTGGGAAATTATATTAATCGGCATAGTGATGCTTGAAAGGTCTATGATACAGGTGAACAGAGTGATGACTTATATATAGCAGAAGAAACAGAATCTTAACTATTGTAAACAGTCTGTATCGTGAACATACACCATGAGAGATACACATGTTCACTTTCTGCAGTAACAAATGCTTGTAGAACTGGGTGTGGGGGGAGGGTGGACAAGGTAGGGTGGGGTAAAAAGAGGACCCCGGTTTCCAAACTAGGTTTGGGGGGACCAGCCATCTCAGGTCCCGTGATGTGAGTGTATCGCAGTCACGGGATGCGCAAACCTGTGGGGGGCGGGTTGCAGCCCAACGGCTTAATGCCACAGTGCTCCTTTGTTTGGGAGCCAAATTTTCAGAAATCAAAAGCAAAAGCAACACCCCGGTATGTACGGGGTGGATTGTATGTGTAGTCTTACACATCAGGATACAGAAAAACGAGGGGGAAATGAAACATCGTAACTATTTACATCACCTTATCTTTCCTTAGTTTTCTCACATTGAGTAGATCAGACTGGCATCCAGTGCTCGGCCATCTCAAAATCTATATTTAGTCTATAGGGGAAGAGAGACACAATGGAACAGTGCAAAAAATAAATAACATAGATATCCTGCAGCCAGGACATACTTTAACCTAGGAAACGGTTACGAATTAGGCCCAGGGTGTCCAAACCCGGGCCCCAAGAGCCCCCAGCGGGACGCCCTCCAGCCCAGGCAGCCCATCGAGCGGCCCAGTCAAAGACAGAGCCACCGTCCGAGCCACCCGCACCGAAACAGGGACACCCACAGAAGCCGGCCCGCCGACGGCCCCCGAGGACCGAGCCCGAAAACTCCCAACTTGGGCAAACATGTGTCAACTGCACGAAACATTCAACTAAGATCAGGCTGTCTATCAGTTTCTAGGTGCTTTGAGACTTTCAGTCCATTTAGAAACACAGTCAATTTTGAAAAAACATTTCCAAAGCAACCATCGTGGTATTTTAAAACGAAAACCTTTCACAGTATGGGAAGTTATCTTCGGGAGATTCTTGATAACCAGATTGCCTTGGTCTTTGAGAGTGGTTCAAGTTAGCGAATTGGCGCCAGGTGTCTCCACTCCTGTTCAAGAAAAAGAGCATATCTGGAGTAAGCGACAAGTTCAGCTATGCTTTATGTTCCGAACAACAGTCCGTCAGTCTGTAAAGTTAACTGGAAACTCAACGATTGATCAGCTCCAACATTCAAGCGGGCTGGTTCTTTTCTCTTCGTGAAGTTGGGGTCTTTACCCATGTTGGGCGCTGTTGTTTAGGTGGAGGCTGAATCCGCTCGGAGGCCTCCATTTCCTCTGGTTCAAGGAGACCCATTGCTCTCAATTTCTCTTTGCCTTCTTCTGGAGAGAGAAATATATATGTTTTTTCTTGGTAGATAAATATTATCTTGCACGGAAAACCCCAACTGTAGCGTATTTTGTTATTTCGCAGTGTGTTTGTGACCTGTGCGAACATTTTACATTTGTTCAGCGTGATTTGAGCCAGATCTGGGAAAATGAGAAGCTGAACGTTGTCTTGTTCTATCCTTGGAGTAGATCTAGCGGCTCTCAGTATCTTCTCTTTACTACGAAAGTAGTGTAGACGTGTAATCACATCTCGTGGTTTTTTTTGGGTCCAGGCCTCTAGGTCTAGGCAGTCTATGTGCTCTGTCCATCTGGAGTTTGTCTTCAGACATTTCTGGTAACAAAGACCCAAAGAGCTGGATGAGATATGCGTCCAGTTGAGCATTGTCCACTTCCTCCGGGACCCCCCTGATCCGCAGATTATTGCGTCTTGATCGGTTTTCCGTGTCTTCCAATTTTTCGAAAATTGTTTTAACTTGTGTTTTTAATTCGCGGATTTCTTGGGCTTGGGTCTCCTGGGCAGAGGCGGTGGTGTCCACTTTCTCCTCCAAGTCCACAATACAATCTCCTATAGACGCTATTTCCTCTCTGACACTGTGACGAAAACTCTGCATCTCGGAGCGGAAGGAACTTTTGATGTCTTGGACAAACAGCAGCATTTCTTTGCGAGTAAGCGGAGTGTCTGTCTCTTCTTCAGAGTCTGGTTCTGGTTCTGAGTCTTCGCCTGCGATAGACGCTTCCTGATCTTTAGTTCCTGTCTTTGGTTTTTTAAAGAAGAGTGCGGCCTCTCGCGGGTTTTTTTTTGTGTTTTGGTGAGTGGCATATTTGTTGTTTATAGGTCGTTTTTATATATACTGTAGAATTGAAGCTGATTTTGTTTGGGTGATGTAAGTTCTGTATTTCCTTTTTTACATTGACATACTGTAAGCCCCCTCATTCCTGAGGCACCATGCTCATTCACATTAATTTTTTCCCCCTTCTCTGGGGGGGGGGTGGGGGGTTGACCTTCTCCTACACTGGCGACACACTTTATTCGAGCTCGGCTAGTCCCACGAATTCGGGTATACTCGGGTGTATTGAGGTTTGTGACTGTTTTCTGCCCGAGTGCATTGCGTTATTTTCCAGGCAGGGATTGAAGCATTTTATTCCCCCTGGCTGCAATACTGCACAGTATAAAATATATATACTGCATTACAATTCATGAATTTATGCCATCTGGTAGACACACGAAGCTTTGCAGCCTTTTAAATCCTAATCATTATCATTTAACAGATCAGCCGCCCGTCAGCCAGGCATGAACCATGGCTGGGAAGGCAAACGCAACGGGGCTTGTCAGAGGTGAGGAGCGGCGCATTCCAGGTATCTGCCAGGTACATACTGGGTATTTGCTCGAATAAAGTGTGTCGCAGCAGTAGGTAGGTGGGAAGGTATTGGGGCTGAGTCGGACCATCCCTAGCCAAGCATCAATCACCTCACTGCGCCTGCGTGCAATCCTCTTTGAGATGGGAGCTAGCTGATTACTGCGCATGACTCATCCACAGAGTCATTAATTTTCTGAAGCTAGTCATTGTGTTTTTAATCCATCCCTAGCCGAGCGTCAATCACCTCACTGCGTCTGCATGTAATCCTCTTTGAGATGGGAGCTAGCTGATTACTGCGCATGACTCATCCACAGAGTCATTAATTTTCTGAAGCTAGTCATTGTGTTTTTAATCCGTCCCTAGCCGAGCGTCAATTACCTCACTGCGCCTGCGTGTAATCCTCTTTGAGATGGGAGTTAGCTGATTACTGCGCATGACTCACCCAACCCCCCCTCCACAGAGTCATTAATTATCTGAAGCTAGTCATTGTGTTTTTAATCCGTCCCTAGCCGAGCGTCAATTACCTCACTGCGCATGCGTGTAATCCTCTTTGAGATGAGAGTTAGCTGATTACTGCGCATGACTCACCCAGCCCCCCCTCCACAGAGTCATTAATTTTCTGAAGCTAGTCATTGTGTTTTTAATCCGTCCCTAGCCGAGCGTCAATCACCTCACTGCGCCTGCGTGTAATCCTCTTTGAGATGGGAGCTAGCTGATTACTGCGCATGACTCACCCAAGCCCCCCTCCACAGAGTCATTAATTTTCTGAAGCTAGTCATTGTGTTTTTAATCCGTCCCTAGATGAGCGTCAGAAACCTCACTGCGCCTGCGTGTAATCCTCTTTGAGATGGGAGCTAGCTGATTACTGCGCATGACTCACCCAACCCCCCCCTCCAACCCTTTAAGGCTTTGTTTACGGTAACGCTTTGGAAAATCCCTTCTCAAATTTGAAATGTAAATCTGATTTGCACAGCATTGTGAGAATTGAGAGTTAAAAAAAACCATTAACTGATTCATGTTGTTTTGTCATTCATTCTTTTTCTTTGGTGTACTGTAGGTGTGTGTGTGTGTGTGTGTGTGTGGGGGGGGGGGGGTTGTCAATGATTATGATTAGCAGGAATGTAAATAAATATTTATTTTATTTTATCAGGAACCAAAAAATACAAATATAAAAATAATGATGAATAATACATAATGCAGTCTTTATTAAGTTCTTCTGGCAGATTGAAATTGGATAAACATTTATAAAACATTTATAAAACATGGATAAACATGAATTATGCACATTTATAATAATATTATTTAATAATATTTAATTTATAATATATATATATAGTAATATAATTTTTTCCTCATTCTGTGTACAGTACAGTAGTTCATTGAGACAGGAGAGGTTTTGTGTACATCATTACTGCTGTTTATATACTGTAAACTTGACTGTACAAACAGATTAGACTGTACACAACACAACCCCTCTCCCCCAGTCCATCCTTTTTTCCTGAAAAGACAAGAAAACAAAAAATTAGTGCAGTTAGGTGCGTACTGTATTATGGCATTGTGTGATGTGTAGTACTAGATGGCTGATGCTGCTTTCGCTGGAAAGAAAAAAATTGAGCAGTTAGGTGCATACTGTATTATGGCATTGTGTACTGTACAGCTACTCCACATTGGACTACAGTAGGCAGTTAGTACTCTCAAACTAGTCTATATTGGAACTACTGTATACTCTGACAACTTTTAAATACTATGTAACCAGATGGCTGGTGCTGCTCTCTCTGGAAAGAAAAAAATTGAGCAGTTACTGTACTGTAGGTTCATACTGTAATATGGCATTATGGCATTGTGTATGCAGCTAGTACTGTCAAACTAGTCTATACTGTACTGGAACTGTATACTCTGACTATTAGGAAAGAAAAAATCTGTGCCATACTTACCTGTAACATACTGTACTTACAATACTACAGTACAGTACTATATCATACTACCTTCCTGATGCTTGCCCATTACGCGCGATCACAATGGGCAACACAGTTGCAATATGGTCAATATATTTATTGCAGCGTTCCACGGTGAGTACATCGTTTCTAAAACTCAATATGCCTTTCGCCAATTCATCCTTTTTGGAGGGTTTCACCACTTTCCGGATATGGTCCTTCAGCTGATACCAGACCATTTCAATCGGATTAAAGTCTGGCGATCTGTCATTGGAAAAAAAAGACAATTAGTTTAAGAGATACAGTACACAGTAAAAACAGTGGGAAAAAAATGAGACACGGTTACCGCACTTACTCCGCTGGCGTCTTCACCCAGTTGATACCGCGCTCAAGGATATGCACTGTTGACGCGGTGTGCTTCGGATCGTTGTCCTTGTAGAAACGGTGACCATCCGGGAACTCACTCGTCAGTGGAGATGCAATCCTGGAAAGTTTCCCCACTGTCGATCCATGCCTGGGCCTGGACCACTCTTTTGATTTTGTTCACGTCCCTTATCATGGGGTATGCTCTGTAATGACAACTTAACAACACTTTTACCTCTTGTACTGTCCAGTACTAACCTCACACGTCCATATTTCCATCCAATTATGCGTCTCATCTTCTTTATTCTGGTCTCGGATACAATGAGATTGTGATTTTCCTGCAGAGTGTATTTCACCCTTAATGCACTCTTCTCATCATTCTCCTCACTTATTTTGTCGACAAGAAGAGTTGTCTCCCTACAATGTAAAGAAAAATAATCCGGTAATCTACAGTGCAGTAGGCCACAAGCACAGCACATCATTTGGTGTAAAAATAGTATACAATGAGATATTGTTCTATAAATATGCAGCAATATAAAAAATATATACTGTATACTGTTGTAATATAGATATACCAAAATAACTAAAATATTAGATACAGTAGATCTACAGAACACAATATATTGTTCCACAGTATTAATATGCAGCAATATAAAAAATATATGTTTTGTTGTAATATAAATATACCGAAATAACTAAAATATTAGATACAGTAGATCTACAGTACACAATATATTGTTCTATTAATATGCAGCAATATAAAATATATATATACTGTTGTAATATAAATATACCAAAATAACTAAAATATTAGATACAGTAGATCTACAGTACACAATATATTGTTCTATTAATATGCAGCAATATCAAAAATATATATGCTGTTGTAATATAAATATACCGAACTAACTAAAAAATTAGATACAGTAGATCTACAGTACACAATATATTGTTCTATTAATATGCAGCAATATAAACAATAGACATATACAATTGCTATATAAATATACCGAAATAACCATAAAATTAGATACAGTAGACCTACTGTACAGTACACTTTTACAGTACAGTAGTAGATCTACAGTACAATATTTTATATAAAAAAAAATTAAGTTATGTAAATATACTTACGCGTTTGTTACCCTTGGTGCCCTTTTGCATTCTCTGTTTTTTTTTTTTTTTCCGTGTGCATGATAGCTCACGGTGGTTGCTGGCACAACGATGCCAGAAGTAGCTAACCAGTGTTGGATAGCAGCAATTCGGTGTCCGCTCGTGTACATCTCCTTAATTCACATGCTGAGCTCCTTGGAAATCTTTTTAACAGGCATTGCTGTGAGTAGAAAGAAATACAAACACAAGAATGTATATTCGATGTTTAGTCGATGTGTATTCAATGTGCAGTGAATCCACAAAATGGATGGTGAAGGCACTTCACCGGGTGCATGACGCACTTCACCGGGTGCATGACGCATTCATGTTGCGTTCTCAGCCGCGGGTCATGCGCGGGTCATGCGCGGTTCATGCGTTTATTGAGAATGGTTCGGATTTAATACGTTGCAATTCTTCGCGTGTCTGCCAGATGGCAGATATTCATGAATTGTAATGCGCATGCGCTTCAGTAATGTGAAATACAAAAAACACAGCGCACAACGCTCATAGTGCATTAAAAATTATATTAGTAACCACAAAATAAAGGTGAGTATTAAGCGTACATTTAGATAGAAAAAACAATCATTTCAGGGTTAATGTTACCCAAGCACCAACGGACGCCAATAGAGATGTCGTGGCTCTCTCCTTCTCAATCCCTCAGCCTCGGGGTAGGGCCTGGGTGGTCTTCCGATCGGTTAGCTGTTAGTACAGCCCTCAGCCTCAAGGTAGTACTTAGGAGGTCTCCAGTTCAGCTGAACAGCAGTACAGCCAATTCGCCGTGCCAAGCAATAATGTCTCTCACTGTTCCAGTCTCTGTAGCAGCGGAGCACACGCTGTGGGGCGTCTGCATTCGGCGCTTCCGGGTTCGTGACGTCACACGATCGCGACTCGGCGTCGCAAGTCAGCAAAAGCACCGGGCTGGTTCTCACGGGGTTGTTGGTGGTGAGGGTTCACAAGTAGTCTTTAGTCCAATGCGTTTCGAGACCACAGGGGTCTCTTCATCAGGGAACGGTAATGTGTCTGTCGATAAGACACCACGTTGCCATGGCGACGCAGGGAGGAAGCCGCCGGAGCCACGGTAAGTTAGGTTTACAAATGCGCTGCAGCTCCCCCGGCACTTAATTTAAGTGCCTTCGGGAAGCGCGCGGGGCCTCTGTAAACCCCGCGCCCCCCCGTCGGCAGTCTCGCGCCCCCCCTGGGGGTCGCGCCCCACAGTTTGTGCACCGCTGACCTACATCATACCTTCGACTAGGACTGTAGCACACTCATCGGAACCACGCAGGATCAGCTGTATCGTGAGTAAAGCTACATGCTGCCGTTTTACCGCTGGGTTTCATTTTTCAAGCCATTGTGGTCACGGCAGTTAATTCACACACACGGAGCAGTGGGGAGAGCGCCCCGCATCAACGGAGGGTTCCCTGTTCACGTAAGCTTCTTTTACCTCCCCCAGTCTAATACACTCTCCGTAGTATTCATCTGTGATCAACCGCGCCAATATCCCACACATACGTGTTGTACTGGATTACTATGTATTATGGACTGCCTACTAAGGTTCCACATTTGCCTTCTTCAGGACAAAGTCCCAGTCAGTCAGGGTAAGGCTTCCGAAGCAGGTGCCCTGCATCTGTTTTGAGGCTAGTTTTCACCCCTAGACCCCCATTAAGTGTGTATTTTACTGGTATCCTTGTATTTCATTGTGTGTATGCGGGTTTACCCAAATAAACTACATTTTATTCCACTACCTTGTTTTGCCTAGTGAATGATCCTGGTTAAAAGGTGTTAAAAGTCCTGTTCTCCCATGACATGCACCATGTATTTTTTTCTGCTACTGTATGATTCGGCGCCCTCCATTTTGAGAAGACACAACATTAAAGAACCAGAAGAACGGTTCTACTGGGTTCTGAGCAGCGTATCTTCTTTATATTTAATTATTCACATATTTAGCACTTTTTTGTATTTCATCACAAGTTTTGAATATTCACTTTAATGTTGGCTAGTTTTGGGATTTATCAAGGGCACCCAGTGTTTTTCATATTTTTTAGTTACATAGTGAATACATAGTAGATGAGGTTGAACAAAGACATACTGTACGTCCAACAACTACAACTAAATTTAGACGACAAATACGTTATCCTATATTTGTACGTACAGTATATTGATTGAGAGGAAGGCTGTGTAATAGGACGCACCTGCGCGATCCATCAGCCTATTAAAAAGGGTGGTTCTGGTTCCTGGATTCCTCCCATTGGTGGGAGGTCCTTTATATACGCTGTCTGAA
Organism: Ascaphus truei; assembly: GCF_040206685.1. Classification (NCBI taxonomy): domain Eukaryota; kingdom Metazoa; phylum Chordata; class Amphibia; order Anura; family Ascaphidae; genus Ascaphus; species Ascaphus truei. The sequence goes on from NC_134493.1 coordinate 9,396,971, forward strand.
CTCTCATTCCGTGCCGAACATAACTTCTGTTTGTGATGCTGAACCTCCCCCATGTTTCAGTAATGCCTATGATGTTTAACTATTAAATCAAGCTCTCCCATTCCATCTGTCAGGCTTCTTGCATTAGGCCTGGGACATAGTAAATGGAAGCTCGCTGAGGCGCGCTCCTGCTCTGCCTCGCCTGCTGAAAATGGTGCTTTTTTCTGTCCTTGCAGACGAGGCAGTGAGCGCGCTCTGGGGGCGGGTGGAGGCGGGGCGGAGGGGGGCAGAGGCGTGTCAGGAGGCGGAGCGGGAGGCGTGGCTAGTCACTCGCTCCCATTGGATGGGAGCAGTCACATGACCGCTCCTCCGCTTCCCCGAGCAGCAAATTTGAAACTTGCCTGTCTCGGCAACGTTTTCAGAGCCTCCGCATGCGTGCTGATGAAGGGGAAACTATAGCCGCGCTGATGACAGATGCAGTGGCTTTGTGCATCTGCTCAGCGCGGCTCAGCCCGCTTCAGCGAGATTGAACTTACTATGTCCCAGGCCTAAGCAAGCATGGATTTAAGGATTTTCCAGTCTCTATTATTACTGAATCTTATCTGCTCTTCACTTTCTACTCCAATTGGATTTTCTCAGTCTTTAGACGTTTTGTAGTATTTTCTGTATTTAATATGGGTGTCTCCCGGCTCGCCAAACTCCTACTTGCCCCTTTTTACCTCCATGATCCCCTTTACTATTTTCATCCCTATCTATTCTTTTTACTTAATTATCTGTTTCTTGTTCCTCCCCTCTCTGTCCTAGTTTAACATTCTCCCCACTAGCACAGAAGATCTATCTTCATTGAGGTGCAATCCATCGCTACCATAAAGATAGCACCTCTCAGAAAAGGAGTCCCAGTGCTCTAAAAAGCCAAAACACTCTTAACTACACCACTTTCTTAGCCATGAATCATCCTTCCTAATCCCTTACTGTCTCCCTGGGGTAGCGCATGCCACTGATATTATTTCAGAAAATACTACCGTGGAGATACTTGCCTTAAGATTGTGGCCTAGATCCCTGAAATCATTTTTTAGAACCCTCCATCTTTCTCTAACTTTGTCATTGGTTCCAACATGTACCAAGACCACTGGGTCAGTCCCAGCCCCTCCCAACAATCCGTATACCCAATCCACAATGTGCCACACTCAAGGCCTCGGCAGACAACAAACTGTTCCGTTCATACAGTCAGGGCAACCGATTGCCCTTTCTACAGTAACTTCCTAATAATGTAGTCCCCTACCACCACAATCTTTCTTGGTCTCTTAGTATCCTGAGTACCCTCTCTGCTTGTGGAACTACTCCCCTGACTGCTAGAGGGAACAGGCTCCCCCAGCTTTGATATTCCTGCCCTTACACTTCAATATCTTTACTAAATCTGGAAAATTTATAGGGATGGATCAGCTCAGAACTGGCCTGCCTCCTCCCCTGATTCCCCTTCTAACGCTTACCCAGCTACATACCTGTTCCTGTTCCTCACTCAAACCTCCAACCTCTGCCCTTCTAGTCCCATCCAGGGCCTGCTCAGTAAGTGTCACGGGAGACCAGGACTTGTAACACCTTTTAACCTGGATCATTCAATAGGCAAAACAAGATAGTGGTATAAAAAAAGGTTAATTCGGGTAAACCCATGTACACACAATGAAATACAAAATACAGACAGAATACACACTTACTGGGGGTCTGTGGGTTAAATCTAGGCTTAAATAGCCTAGATACCGGCAAATATCTCTGACTACCCGCACCTCTCCAACCCCGACCCAGTTACCTCGACCAATGTACAGTACACTCCAGACGTACCCACGCGGCTGTGGGTTGGTGTTTATATCTATCTCCGCCTCGGCCTCGCGGTCCCGCCTTGTTTGTGGTGAGCACTCCGTTACAGTATGTTCAGCCCCACAAACATGGACCCAGTTGAGGTGGGTCGGTTCTTCCGCACGCACGTTAGTCTCTTCTCCAAAATAGAGACGTGCATTGATCACAACAATCAACGTATGGAACACCTGCAACTGGCCTTTCAGGCCCTCACTAACCAGACTCTGATGCCCGTCTCACTCGGGACTCCTGCCCCAGTTCCCACTCCTAGACCTAAAGCCACCTCTGAGCCTCGTCTGCCCACCCCCAACCGCTATGGGGGTGATCCTCTTGGATGTCGTGGGTTTCTCAGTCAGTTTTCCATTCAGTTTGAGCTGATGCCCTCTCGTTTTTTCTCCTCAAGATCTAAAGGGGCTTATATTTTCTCCTTGTTGACTGAGGATGCCTTGGTCTGGGCTTTGCCCACCTGGGAATGACATCTTGATCTCACCAGCGACATCATGCACTTCACCCAAGAATTCAGGAGAGTGTTCGATACTCTGGTCACGAGGTAACAGCTGCCTCCTCCTTGATGCACATTTCCCAGGGTGCCCGCTCCATCGCACGATATGCCCTTGAGTTTTGCACCATTGCTGCAGAGATTGGGTGGAACTATGAGGCGCTGAATCCCAGAAAGATGAACTTGCCACTTAAGAACATCCTACTGACCTCGAAGGGCTTATCGCCCTATGCATTCGAGAGAACCCGATGCCGACAAGGTAGCTCACGAAACCTAAGTTCATACACTGGTCCGGCGGAACCGTTTCTTCCAGAGGTTGAGGAACCTATGCAAGTCGGTGGTACCAAACTGATCCCAGCGGAGAAACAGCACCAACGTGGTGCCGGACTTTATCTACACTGTGGCTGAGCAGGACACCTGGCACTTAATTGTCCACATAAATCGGAAGGTGTCACCTCCTCAGCGAGAGCCAGGAGTCTCACAGTGGGAACATTAACTACTTCACCTGCACAAAGAAAGAAACAAATTCTGCCATCTAGGATCCAGCTTCCGGTCACCTTCGCTGGTAAGGACTTCCACACCACTGCCCTGACTTTCTTGGATACCAAGTCGGGCAACTTTATCGATCAAACATTTGCTGAAAAAAAATAAATCCCTCTCATCTCCAGGAAGCACCCGGTAGGGCTGGAGGCTATTGATGGTCGTCCCCCGCACAGGAACACATGGGTTATGTCAAACAAGTTCTACAGCAGCTACGAGAGAATCCTCTGTTCGCTAAACTATAGAAATGCCTGTTCCACCAAACCACCACAGCATTCCTCGGGTACATCATCTACAGCAGCGGTGCGCAAACTGGGGGCGCCCCACTGATCTACAGCACTGGTCTGGCCATGGATCCAGCCAAGGTTATGGCAGACTTGGACTGGCCTCTTCCCACTACTTTAAAAGCTGTGCAATGCTTTCCTGGATTCATCAACTACTACCGCAGATTCATACAGAATTTCTCCTCGGTAGTAGCACCCATTACGGCCCTCACACAAAAAGGTGAGTATCCCACCTCATTGCCTTTGGCGGCTACACAAGCTTTTGACAGCCTGAAAAACGCTTTTCTGTCAGCACCCATCCTTGTGCATCCTGATCCCAACCTACATTTCATATTAGAAGAAGATGCTTCTGACATTGTAGCTGGAGCTATCCTCTCCCAAAGAAAAAAATCCACAAACCAGACTGCACCCATGAATTTTTTTGAGAAAAAAATGCACAGCAGCAGAAAGGAGCTACGACGTGGGTAACCGAGAGCTTTTCGCCATCAAGTTGGTACCAAAGGAATGGAGACACCTCCTTGAAGGCACGGAAAACCCAGTTACAATTTTAACGGACCACAAAAACCTGTTGTATATTGAAGGTGCCAGATGGCTAGGGGTTCAACAAGCCCATTGCTTTTTTTTCCTGGTTTAACTTTATAATTTCCTATTTGCCCGGGTCAAAGAATGTCAAGACTGATGCTCTCTCCTGTCAGTTTTTAGTGGACGAAAAGATGGCGGAACAGGAAACCATACTCTCCGCTAACAACTTCGATTCCTTGGAAAAGATTGTGCAAACCCAGTCCCACATCCCTGAGGGTCTGGTAGTCCCAGAGGGTCGTCTATTCACGGTGGCTCCCTTTCAAAGAATAGTACTGGAATGGGGTCATTCATCCAAATCAGCGGGACACCGGGTATAAAAAGAACGACCAAACTTCTTGAACAGACCTTTTGGTGGCCAGGTTTGTGCAGAGCTATTGAGGAATTCGTCACAGCGTGTCCTACATATGCTCGGAACAAGACTCCTCGAAACAAACCTATGGGACTCCTTCGACCTCTTCCTATTCTGGACCATTACTGGACCCATTTATCCATGGACTTCATTGTCGAATTACCTAGATCCAAGGGTATGAACGCTATTCTTGTTGTGGTAGGCTGTTTCTACAAGCAAACTCATTTTATTCCACTGAAGGGTCTTCCCAATGCTTCAAAATTATCAGAGGTCTTCATCAAGGAAATTTTTTGCCTCCATGGGGTGCCACAGGCCATCATCTCGGACCGAGGTTCGCATGTTATTTCTACATTTTGGGGGGCTTTCTGCAAACAATTGGGTATTTCTCTACATTTCTCTTCAGGCTACCATCCCCAAACCAACAGCCAGACGGAACGCACCAACCAGTCCTTGGAACAGTCTATCTGATGCTTCGTAGCAGACACTCAGGACGACAGGACCGATTTTGCCCTTGGCTGAGTTTGCACACAACAACCTGCACAGCATGTCGACTAAGGAATCTCCTTTCTTCATTAATTACGGCTTTCATCCTTCTACCATCCCATTTTCAGCACCCAGATTGGGTGTACCGGCAGCAGACGACAGAAATGTAGGAGACACCACTGTACAGTCCCGGAGACAAGGTATGGTTGTCCACCAAAAATATCCATCTCAAAGTACCTACACTGGCGACACACTTTATTCGAGCTCGGCTAGTCCCACGAATTCGGGTATACCCGGGTGTATTGAGGTTTGTGACTGTTTTCTGCCCGAGTGCATTGAGTTATTTTCCGGCAGGGATTGAAGCATTTTATTCCCGCTGGCTGCAATACTGCACAGTATATATATATATATACTGCATTACAATTCATGAATTTATGCCATCTGGTAGACACGCGAAGCATTGCAGCCTATTAAATCCTAATCATTATAATTTAACAGATCAGCCGCCCATCAGCCAGGCATGAACCCAGGCTGGGACGGCAAACGCAACGGGGCTTGTCAGAGGTGAGGAGCGGCGCATTCCAGGTATCTGCCAGGTACATACCGGGTATTTGCTCGAATAAAGTGTGTCGGTGCAGTACATCGACGCTGGCACCCAGATACATCGGTCCATTTTCCATTATGGAAAGGGTCAACCCTGTGGCTTACTGTCTGCACCTTCCTCCATCTATGAGGATTCCCTCCATCTTCCACGTATCCCTGTTAAAGCCAGCTGTCCCGGACCACTGCTTTCCTGATCCTTCTTCGTCTATGGCTCCTGTCCTCATACAGGGCCAAGAAGAGTACAAGGTTCTGTCCATCTTGGGCAACAGGATTTCTAGGGGATCGATCCAGGATCTGGTAAACTGGAAGAGTTTTAACCAGAGGAACTCACCTGGGTTTCTCGCCACTGTCTTCATGCCCTCAGGCTTGTCCGGTTATTCCATGCCGTATCCACACAAGCCATCCCTGAGTCGCCCAGAGGTCGCTCTTGAAGGGCGGGGGTACTGTTAGAATCTGTGATGCTCTGCGCGCTCCTCGCTTACCCCAACCCGCCACCGTGTGTTCTGCTTCTCCTGCCTTCTGCAGCATATCTCGCGTGCTGACGAACACCAGCATTCCATCTAGGGGCGTGCATGGACCACACTCTGCACTAAATGCCGTGCCTGCTGGCCCCACCTCCAGGCTCTGCTCACGCAGTGATGCTACCATCATGCAGCGTGCACCTGCTATGCACAGCACTCGCACACATGCGCATAACCTTCCTTGCTCCTCTGCCTATACTACACCTGTTACTGATTCCTTTGCCGGAGTATACACCTGTGCTAATCTCTCCAGCCAACCACAGCCAGGCATACTCCTGAGTGTGCTCCTACCTCATTGGACAATCTCCCTTAATATGCTCAGCTGCCACCCTGGCAAATTGGCTGAGCATAAACCTTCCTATGTGCATGAGCATAAACATCTTTCTTGTGTGAAGTGTTCACTGCTACCCTTGCCTCCAATTCTTTCTTGTATTCCGGTTCCTAGCTCCTTGTTACTGATCTTGGCTGTTCTTCGGACTCCACTCCTCTCTACTCCTGACCCCGGCTACCCACAACGATCCACACCTCTCCAACCCAGACCTCTGAAAAGTACCGTGACAAACCGCTTCTCTCCAACCCTGACCATGGCTAAAGTACCTGCTACGTTCCGCATCTCTCTAACCCAGATCCCGGCAAGTATCTCTGACTACCCGCACCTCTCCAACACCAACCCGGATACCTCGACCAATCTACACTCCAGGTGCGCCGACGCGGCTGTGGGTTGGTGTTTATATCTATCCCCACCTCGGCCTCGAGGTCCCGCCTTTTTTGTGGTGAGCACTCAGTTACAATCTTTCCCCAATTTGAGGATTGGTACTGTTCTGACAGGATTCAAGGTTGGCTGGGATATGCTGGAATATGCTGGGACCAGCTTGGATCTGCTGGGATCTTCTGGGAAACACACACCCAGCACAGGAATCTCCAAGAAGCTGAATAAGCTTGCAAAGACACAGGGCTTGTCTTCAAGGGACCTGAGTTCAACAATCTGCTAAGGAAGCAGGGCTGACCTATCTGCAAGATACAGTAGAGGCAACTCTTATTCTAACAAAAACCAGTGGCAATTCCCCAAAAAACCCAGGAAACACCCAGGTACATTCTGAATACATGCCTTAAACTTTCCTTAAACTAGCCCCAGCATTTCTGCATTGATTAATGGCCTATCAGATTAACAGCGGGGGTCCCTGGCAGTCCCATTCAAACTGAATTGGACTGCCAGGGATCCCTGTTGTGTTAATCCTATGTCAATGCAGAAATGCCTTAAACGTGCCTCAAACTAGCCCAGAACATACCCAGCACATACCCAGCACATACCCAGAATGTAACCCGGCTAGTTTACGGCAAATGTTAGAATAAACGTTGCCTCTACTGTATAACAGTTCCCTGAGGGATTGCCTGGAAAGTCCTGGGAACGGATTTCCAGCACCTCAGATAAAGGTCTTATGTTGATCACAGATGTACTGTATTATACTATGTTCTGTTTGAAATGGTAATTAGCCTGTTCAGTTTAGTTAGTCTGCTTATCATGGAGTAGGCTTTCTGTTTATGGTTTGCCTTAAAGGGATGGTGTACCTAACTTCTTGTTTACTTGTGTGGAAAATAAACTAACCAGAAAGATTGTTTCAGCAGATGTAGTGTGTGGACTCTTTACTGACTTTGCCTACAAGGCTCATCCGTCACACCACAAAAAATAAAGCACATTTTATCAGATCCATTAAAAACATCAGATCCGAGGAAAAAAGAGGCAAAATACCAAATTTCTAGGTAAAAACTGCCATACATAAGTGGAAGGTAGGCGACAGAGGTGCAAGGTCAGGGTCACAGAAAGAGATAAAGGCTTAGGGCAAACAGACAGGAACGCTGAAGCTTAACAGGAACAAAACTTGACACCATGCTCTAGCAGCTTCCTGGAGGATGTCCTGACTTTTTATTGGAAGCCTGCCAGTAAACAAAATGACCACTGTGGCTTCAATGCGGGTGGAAATGAGAAAAAGATTGCCAAGAGACAAGATGGTCATCGAAGTTTTAGTGTGGGTACTTACAGCGCCAAAGCCTTACACGCATTACTAAAGGTTGCGTTAATTCTTGCATCATGTTTTGGCCGAATATCATAACCGCTAAATTATTACTGCAACTTAAAATTGCGGTAAAAAAGTTATTTTTTCATTTTTTTTATTTAACGAGTGCGATATCAACTCCACTTTAATAGCATTTGATGTATCCAGCCCTCTCTGTTCCGCAGGCTACACACGGGAAGCCAATGAAATGATATCCTGCGGTTTGGGTTTTATTTATTTTAATTGCAATTCAGTATGCATCCGGCAGATGGCACAGTGACTATCTTTGTCCATGGCTGTGGTAAGGCTATTGAACGTCACACGTATTTAACAGTACAAATAATGTTTTTACATACAGTAATATTTTGTCGTGTTATGTGTCTGTTATAGGGTTAATAATGCAACCTTTCTTCAGGGAAATAAAAAAATTTGATCTGTTAACAACCATTGTGCATATTAAAATGAATTACAATGTTGCGTATGAAAGCATGTCGCGGCAGGTTGAAGTTGTCTATAAATGTCAGCTCACATAAAGATTAACTTTTTTACTTCCTTATTACTCATTAAACAAAACACGTTTCAACTCAACTGCCAACCTCTGTCATGTATATTCTCATTTAAAATACATTACTTGGTTTACTATTATGGTGTTTGAGGTTGGGGGCCCTCCAGCAATTGTAGTTGAATAAGAAATATTTATTAAGTGAACCTTACACCACTCTCTCAGGGCACACACTGCAACCGTATAAGGTGCCTAACACACACACCCCTACATACATTTGTTTATATATGAATTACTAGCTCCAGGTTATCATTTTTAAAGGATTTTTTTGTGTCTTTGTATTTTTTAGAGGTAGTTCTGTAATTGAAATTTTGTGTATAATAAATCAAGGTTTTTTTTTGTTTTTTTTTAGAGTGCATCCGATTACGTGAGTCTTTGTTTCTAAGTGCACTATTAGACTATTTTTTTTTTTTTTTACCATACTTAGTTAAGTTATGGTGGGTAAAATAAGTGACAAACCCTTCACAGCAAAGCATATAGCAAATGAAAATATTGGCATAGTGATGGGTCGGAAAGTGGAGACAGTAGGCAATTGGATCGGTGAGGGACTTTGGCGAAACTCTTGGAAGGGGTGAGGGTAAGGATATTACGTGGCATTGCTTGAAATGTAACCCTACGGAATCCTCATTTTATTTTTTTTTAAAAAATATATTTACATTTTTATTGCGTTTTTCAACACTTCAGAGGGTCCGTGACCCGCCTGCAATGGACAGCTTTACCCCGCAGGCCCCTAGGAGAATCCCTGAGTCACAGTAGGCTGCTGTGCTGCAGGGATGCCCCATAGTGGTAGTAACGTCTCTCCTTACTGAGTACCAGTTAGGGACAAGACACAGAGTTGCGGCGGTTGCTGTCATCTGGGACTCGACGGCTGGACACTGTGATATCTGTGAGCAACGTGTTGGATCAACGGATCCTTTTTGAAGCTGTTGCCGGTCACCGCAGTGACTGGGAGGTATTTACATAAAGTGCACCAACACCGGTCAATAGGCGCTGATCCCGCCTTAGGTATAACTCTTTGGGGACAATAGTGAGTGGCCAAAGGACTGAGCCTACCTAACCACCTTTTCTAAGGGATACAAGGACACGGTGTGCGGGGCACGCGGTGGCGGGCAAGGACAATACCCCTTATTTGCGTGGCTGAGCCACTAACGTTATAAAGACATTTCTGGTTAGCAGTGTTATGAGTTATGTGTTATGGTCCAGTATAAGTGATAAGGCTATTCTTGCATTATAGTAAACCGTGCAAAGCATATGTGTGTATATGTTTCTTGCCCAGGGGAATCTCATATAACGGGGATCCTGGGTAAGTGGAGGCGCTGCGCTATAAGTGTTACCCCAGGCTCCCAGCTAGCGGAGGCTCAGATCTCCTGGAGCCAGAGGTGTGTGCAGTAACCCGTAGTCTCTTTAGAATGTCAGAAAAAGGGCTACATGTATAAAGAGGTGAGTGTAGAAAAATGCATTTTCCCCACCCACGTCTATGGTAACTCGGGTAACTGGACTACTCACAAGTCAAACATGACTCATATTATGAACTGTATGAACAGGCATAATGTAACATGACTCATATTTTGAACAGTATGAACAGGCATAATGCTAAATTACGTGGGCTGGACAGACCCACAAAAAGTTACAACTTTTTTTGTTACAAATAATTAAAGTTAAAGCATTCGACATCAGGCCTCTTATATTTGTAAGGTTACACATGGCCTCTGTTTATGTTAAAAGAAACACCTCTGCAATGGATAATTATGCTTTTAATGAGAAATTCAAGCAATATCCTACATTTTTTTTTTAATAAATCAGTTCTGTGGTTAGATAATACTACTTTTTTTATTTTAAAATTAATCTTTGAATGCCATTTTAATGAATTGTAATCTACTGGGCATCTTTTGATTTCTATTACAGGTTTTAGCAACCTCCCCAGCAGTGCAAGATCTTTGTAACACTTTCCTATTTGTGATAATTTGTTGACAATATTTCCAGCAGTTTGAGCTGTAACCTGTAACGATAGATAATGTTACCTTAGTAATATAAGAATACATTGTAACTGCTGAGTTACTGTACACTGGCTGAAGGATTGATTTAAAAATCAAAAGCAGCCATTTAGTGGGCCTTGAGAAACAGGATCTTACTGATCGATAACGGGAGAACCAATCGATTTGGTATTTTAGGTAATTAGTTTTCATTAAAGGTAATCTGCTTCAGATGCTTGGATTGTCTTTAAGGACTGATTAGAATCAGAAAAGATCCCCTTAGAACCTATAAAATATGGTTACATTAAATTAAGAGAAAACTATACTACTCAGCTACAGATAAAGTCAGATGTATTGTGGAGTACTCCGCCAGGAAAGTGCAGTTGAAAGCTGCCTGATCACTGCCTGATCACTGCCTGCACGCGGTTTCCCCTGCCCATCAGGATTAACACAGCGGAATCTCGGCTTCTGAACGGGACTCTCGCTGTGTTAATACTATCGGCCTGCACCTGTCTGGAAGAGCTGTGCAGTGAAAGCAGACAGAAGAGGTCCCCCTCTCTTGCGCATCTCTAACAGGCGATCTCAATGTTTTCATTTTATTTTAATTATATAGTATTGAAGCAGGGTGAGCTGAAGCGCATTCATTTCAGGCCCGGAACCCCCTGCTTCCCGAGTTGCAGACACCAGTATGGGGTGCCGGTATCTTTATTACTGTATGGTTACATTTCCCTGTCAATTGATGTGTGAGAATTAAACTTGCAGTAGATACTGGTACAAAGTAAAGCAAATAGAACTCAGTAAAAATATATGCACCTGGATGAAAACTGGTTAAAGGACAGACAACAGAGGGTTGTCATAAATGGAACTTTTTCAGGTTAGGCTAAAGTCGTGAGTGGAATACCTCAGGGATCGGTACTGGGACCCCTGCTTTTTAGCTTGTTTATTAATGACTTTGAGGTTGGCATAGAGAGCAAAGTCCCCATCTTTGCTGATGACACTAAATTGTGTAAGGTAATAGAATCAGAGCAGGATGTAATTTCTCTTCAGAAGGACTTGGAGAGACTGGAAACGTGGGCAGGTAAATGGCAGATTATGTTTAATACAGATAAATGTAAGGTTGTGCATTTGGAAAACAAGAATAAACAGGCAATTTACAAACTACAGTAAATGGGGATAAATTAGGAGAATCCTTTTTGAAGAAGGATTTAGGAGTGCGTATAGACAGTAGGCTTAGCAATAGTGCCCAAAGTCATGCAGTACCTGTAGCTGCAAAAGCAAACAAGATCGTATCTTGCATTAAACAGGCAATGGATGGAAGGGAAGTAAACATAATTACGACCCTTTACAAAGCATTAATAAGACCGCAACTTGAATATGGAATACATGTTTGGGCACCACTCCTTAGAAAACACTTTATGGAACCAGAGAGAGTGCAGAGAAGAGCCACCAAATTAATAAAGGGGATGGACAATCTGAGTTATGAGGAGAGCCTAGTTAAATTAGATTTGTTAACATTAGAAAAGAGGCATCTAAGGGGGATATGATAACTATATACAAATATATTTGGGGACAATACAAGGAGCTTTCAAAATAACTATTCACCCCACGGGCAGTACAAAGGACACAGGTTCATCCCTTAAGGTTGGAGAAAAGGAGATTTCACCAGTAACAAAGGAAAGGGTTCTTTACAGTAAGGGCAGTTAAAATATGGAATTCATTACCCATGGAGACTGATGGTAGATACAATAGATTTGTTCAAAAAAAGGTTGGACATCTTTTTAGAAAGAAAAGGTATACAGGGATATAACAAATAACAGAAAAAATACAGCGCGCAACTAATTAAACCAATATAATTAATTATCCTACTAAAGGTGAAATAGTGAATTCAATATGACTTGGTAACACCCTTAACCTTAGAGTGTATAATAAAACATACAATAACAGTGATAACAGCTGGCGGCTGCAGCTGTAGTTGGTCAGGGTGGCTCAACACTCCAACAGCACTAAACAGACAAGAAACAAAAAACAGCGCAAAACCGCATAGTGAAGTACTGCTCCGATACAGCTAATTATAACAAAAGCCGCATGGCAGGATGCGTGCTGGCAGCGTGGAGAAGCGTGGAGAAGCGGCCCGTCCGCGTGTCACGGTGACGTCACAGTCACGTGCGCGGCCGGCTTCCCCGGCTTCCCTGGCTTCCCCGGCTTCCCCGACTCCCCTGAAGGTTTGAAGTGAGGTAAGCGGGGGAGCGGGGAAGCAGAGGGGCACAGCAGGAGCAGCTAGGGGGTTGGGAAGGGGCATAAAAATGCGCGCGGATTGGAGGGGGGGCACGGAGGGGATGCGGCTGGCGCGCTGTCTATTGTCAGCGCCAGCCGGAGTAAGTCCCGGTCAACCGGCGGCTTTTGTTAGAATAAGCTTTGTCAGAGCAGTATATCAAAATATAATTATATATAAAAAAGGAGAGTATTCAGCGTACATTAGGTAGAAGAAACAAGCGCATTGAGTGCATCAAGCACAACAGGTTACCACACTGCAGTAGATAATGTGGGTCACTGGTGATTGCAGATGGAAATAATCATAGTGCCAGCCTCACGTCCCCAGTGGAAGGTAATCCCGGAACTCCGTCTATCCGGTGGTCTCGGTCTCATCAAGGGAGGATTCCTCTCGGGGATATCGGCGTGTGTGTACTCACACAGCAGGATCGTGTCGCGGCTGAATGACATCACAGCGACGTAGATGGTAGTCTCTTGCGCACACGTGATGTGTGAATCAGTCCAAAGCGGAAAAGAGTATCGATCTCACCACAACAGTGATGGTGACAGTCTCTGATCAATTATTGCTCATGTGCAGGATGTTTTTATCTGCGAGTGCGCATGTGCAGGACTATTATCAGGTGAATTACATTTTTTAATCAACTACCTATGTAAAGGACATTTCGGGACATAATTATCATACCCCTGAAGAAGGAAGTTGCGCTTCTGAAAAGCGTAGGGTGGTCACGCTGATTATACTGCCGATTTCCTGATTTATCCCCCACATTGGCTGCTGTTTCACCGAATCTGCTTTTACGGATTGCATGACAATTGTGTCACGCTTGGCGAATCTGCTGCCGTCGTTCACCGGCTGACTGCACACTCTGAGTAGTGCATCAAGAGGGGCGTTCCGCCCACATACCAGCCAATGCGTGGAACTTGTCCAACACATAGGAACAACGCACCCAGCTGCTCCAAGCCACAGAGGAGAGGGGATACTCTCAAAATTATCCACTGCCTGCCCTGATCATCTGTCTGGTGAGTGGGCAATTCAACCATTGAGGCAGAATTATCAGTTTGACCTATCTCAATCTACTTAATTCATGTACAATTCATGTTTTTTTATGTCATTTTTTATGTCTTTTTATTAAATGCAAAATTAATCTGTTCACCTGTTGAATATCTCAGCTGTTTGTTATATGCTATGTTTGTCATGTGTATCACACAGTATTATGCTATGCACTTTATTTGTTCTTTTTAAGCACGAATATCACCATTTGGAGACATCCTGAGATCTGCACACCCACCAGTCTTGGCTGTTCATATCCTTTTTGACATATATCTATGTCAGGCGCCACAGATACGTATTCTTTGTACAACAAGATAATACTTATTGATATTTGGCAGACCAAGTCCACTTTGCGAATTATGCATTTGCAGTGTTTTAATATTGGTCCTTGGTTTTTTAAACTTCCAAATAAATTTATTAATGTTACTCTGGAGCGTAGCAATATACTGCTTAGGGGCTTTCACGGGGATAGTTTGAAACAGATACAGTATATAAGTCTCTACAGTATATTCATTTTAATATAGTTAACTCTACCTACAGGTGCGCCAACGAGTAGTCTAAAACTTGCCTTAAACTTGCCTTGGAAAATCTGGGGCTATCACTAACAAGATCAAGGTACATTCTGGGTACATGCTTCAACAATTCAGTGACATTTCTGCAGTGATTAATGGCCCATCGGATTATCACAGCAGGGGTCCCTGGCAAACTGAATGGAACTGCCAGGGACCCCTACTGTTAATCCGATGGGTCATTAGTCTGTCTGCAGAAATGTCACTGAAATGTTCCAGCATGTACCCAGGTCTTGTTGGTGATTGCCCCAGATTTGTTTTAGAATACTCGTCGGCACATAGTATCCACAAGATAATATTCTTATTCCATCTCTTTAAATCATTTTCTATTACTTTTGCTGATGGAGTATAATCGCCCGGAAACAGATCCTCTACTCTTGGCGTTATATTTGTACCCAAATATTTTATACTTCTATACTTCTATTCTTCCGTTCGAAAGGGAAGATTTCTTTTACTTAGGCTCAGAACTCTGCTGAAAGATTTATATTAAGAGCCTCTGTTTTTGTTAGGTTGATTTTGAAATTAGATGCTAAGCTATATCTACCCAGAAAACCCATTATATTCGGTAGCGAGACCAGTGGATTGGTTATTAACAAAAGAATATCCTCCGCATATAATGTGATCTTATGTTCTTTATCACCTATTTTAACTCCCATAATATCTGGATGATTCCTTTTTGATTCTGCTAACAGCTTCATTATTAGGTCCAAAATCAATGGGGACAACGGCCACTCCTGTTTCGTACCATTAAGTATTTTAAATGAGTTTGCGACCTGTCCATTTACCTTGACCTTTGCTGATTGGGTACTATATAGTGCCTTTATGTACTGTCTAAACATATAACCCATACCTATATACTCCAGCATCTTAAACATAAAATTCCACTGCACTCTATCAAATGCCTTTTATGCATCTATAGACAGTATCATAGTTGGAGTCTGTTTTTTATTAACCTGATTCAATATATTTATAATTCGCCTACTGTTATCTTTGGCTTCTCTCTTTGGTATAAATCCGGTTTGATCCCTCTTTACCAGATCCGTTAGATATTCATTCAGTCTATTTGCTAATATTTTGCGCGGATTTTGACGTCTACATTTATGAGCGATATTGGACGGTAATTTGCACAGTTTAATTTGTCCGTGCCAGGTTTAGGAATAACTGTTATATGAGCTTCTGACATATACAGTACTGGGACAGTTTTCCCGTATCTCTCAATGTGTTAAACATACTTTGAATATATACTATTAGGGCATTAGCAAAGGTCTTATAATATGTATGGGAGAGGGAGTGGCAGGTCTTTTATTACTTTTTCTATCTCATCCCATGTTATAATCGCATCTAGTTTAGCTGTCGCCGTGGGTGTGATTGTTTTAGTTTGAATATCCTTCATAAATATTTCTACAGTATATCTTCCTCTATATGCTCCCTTTTCCTATTCTGTATAGCTACTATATTACAATTCTTGTTCAGCTAGTCTTAGCTGATTGGAGGGTGGCAACCTCCTACGTAATTGAAGCTTACCCCCTCCCACATTTAAATGGTTAAAAGCTCACTCCATAGCATCTCCCACTCTCAGGGGAACTTGCTTGCTTGCAGTATGGTTGTGACAAATCTAATACAGAGTGCTTTTCGTGGTAATGTACAGGTTATGAAAAGTTTCAATCAGACTTAGAACTTTGCAACTAATATTGACAGATTTATTATAAATCATTATTCCTGGTATTGCACAGGTTATTAAGAATTTATATTAGTGTTAGGGACCCCTGGAAATGTGGTCTGCCGTGCAGTGGCTCAGGGGCTTACAACAATTTTGGCCAAAAATGTTAAACTAAAAGACCATTTTATTTAATAGATATTTATACATATATATTTAGGCACTGTACCGTGTATGAGTTTCACTGGATGTGCACTGAGCTCTGTCTGTGTTTTATGTTCTGTCTTTGGTTTTAAATAGCTACTATATTATATAACTTCTCGTAGAATAGCCTTGACTCCTCTTTAATAACTTTTGGGTCCTGTGACACTACTCCATCCTGTTTCCGAGTTTTACAGATATTAAATTGGCTCTGTTTCTGTCTTAACTGGTTGGCCAGCAACCAATCCATCTTGTTACCTTTCTCATAATACTTATGTTTAAGACAAATCAGAGACTTTTCTATTTTTTGAGTTGCTAAAAAATTACATTTTCCTCTGACTGTTATCAGTTCTGCTATTATCTCCTTATCAGCTGCCCTCTTATGTTTTATTTCAAGATCTTGGATTAGTTTGCTTAATTCTATCATTTATTTTTCTCTTTCTCTTTCCTAAGAGAGGCTTGTTGAATAAATACTCTCCTTATAACACTTTTATGAGCCTCCCACAATATTGCCAGGGATATATTTCCTACATTATTTTCTGCAAAATAGATTTTAAGAGCATTCTCAATTACTAATACCACATTATTATTTTTCAGTAAAGACTCATTCAGTCTCCATGTCCACTCACCTTTCTGCATAAGACCCACCTCCAAGTCAATTTCTAAAATTACTGGTGTGTGATCTGACCACGTAATATTGACAATATTAACTTACCATATTTTACCCATGTTAGTTTGATCTATAATTAAATAATCTATCCTGGAATAGCTATAATGTTGGTATGAGTAATAAGTAGAATCCTTCCCTGACGGATTTAAGACTCTCCAGGTATCAACCAATGCCTGCTGGTCCAATATTTTGTTTATAAACTTTGTTTTTTACTCTGTTTTGTATATCCTTTGGATATACCCAGATGATTTGGTGTATATTATAACCCTGTGGCTACCTTGACAGGCTTATAATAAACTGGTGGCAGCGGCGGGATTGAATTTAATCTGTGTTACAGTTTACTGTGGGACCCTGTAACACAGCAGGAATGCGTGTAAAGTGCGGGTTCTTAAGGCTACTGATATTAGACTGATATACATATAGCAAATGGAAATATTACTGTGTGCTCATTTGCATGTCTTAGACAAGTCTGCAACCCCGCCTTTCACCATTATCACCCAGCACATAGCACTTTCACTGCAGCAAACATACACATCTAGGTCAAACAGTTTATAATATCAAATCACAGTTTTTTCTGAAATGACAGACTTTAATTCTTACAATTCCCCACCTAGAGGGCAAACGACATATAAAGGAGAGAGACCTCTCAATTACATTAATCTGTAAGTATATCACATAACTATAAATTGTTAACACATAGGTTATTTTTTAATAGATGTTATATACTTGATTATTTATCATTAGAATACCATGTAACCTACAGTTTATTTTATTCAGATTTGAATTGTATTATGGTAAAGTGGGACAAGAATGATGTGATACCGATCAATCTAAATGTGGAGTACTGTGAAGAATAATTTGGTGAAATCATAAATGTTATCACAGTTAACACTTTTACATTTTAGAAACCTTCAGCCACTTTAGAGAACATTTACATTACCCACACAAGTAACTCACGTCCAGCCTTCATTACCTTTGAACTTCATCTCACTGCAGTTTGATGTATCTGTGTCATCCTCACCACTTTATTTCCCCCCCGGACTCATGTGTGGATTGGGTTTCAGGCGGCACGTGGCCTGAATCAAACCTCCCACATGACATTTTCTTTCTGTTAGCACAGTGTAAGTGTGTAATGAGGTAGCCACTAACCAGAGGATAGCTCATGCTTTGTTGTCGTGATTTAAACACTTGTAGCTGCAAATTCCAGCAAAGTTTTCAAGGCGCACACTTCAAACGGATTCCTTTATTCAAGATGTGTAACACAAACAAGATATAGTAGTTTCTTCAGGATATTAGAAGATACACTACACTGAAAGTGTACAGTCTGATCTAAGCTCAATCATAAATGGTATTACATTCTCATCCTGACTCAGTATTTCCCTATCATTTCCAAATCTGAGCACCTGAAATTAGATTAAAAAAAAAAAAACACAAAATCAAATGTAAATTACTAAACATTTTCAATTACCGATATCCTTAATACAGTAAGATTATATTTCCATTATTCTGATGTTCATACTACACCTCTAACCATCTCATAAACTGTGCAAAACCTATAACCTATCCCTATGACTCCTCATAGACGTCTAATGCGGCCGTATCGGCGCAACTCTGATAACCGCGGGCAGATGCAGTATTTTTTTTTCCCCGGAATATGTTTTCAGTATTTTAGCGCTCGTAATATTAGCATTTTATTAGCGCTGTCTGCAATACTGCAATACCATCTAAAAACACAGGGGGGTGTTCGCGAGCTGTTGTCTTCAAAGTCTAATACTTTAGCAGTTCAACCTACAGTATATCAGTACACAGTATGCGTGTGCGCGTACAGTAATTGTAAATTTGCATATTTATACATGCATGTGCAGTGCTGTATGTCTCAATTGAACATTGTTGAAACGCATAGGCATATACAGCCCTCTCCCCTCGCTCGCCCCGCACACACAGGCTAATTTACTGCACTGCAGTATTTCAACTTCTTATCTTTTCTACAGTACAGTACACCTCTCCCACACCATTCCTTTGAATGTGTGTCTTTCTGGTTTCAATCACATTCCTGCTTGCTAGCTTATGATTACTGCACAAGGTTGATTTGTGTGGTTTTTATGTATTTGGGTGTGTGGGGATCAAATTATTATGATGACCTGCCTGTTGAAAATATGTAATGTCTTTGAACTATAGTTTATTAGTATAGCTAATCCTTCATGCAGCTGTACCCTGTACCCACCTCCCCCACGCACACACACACACAAGGCTCGCTCAAGGATTTGAACCTCTTATCGACACCTCTCCAGAATCATTCCGTTTCTAAAGCTTGTCGTTGTGCTTTTAATCATCCCTAGCCGAGCATCACCTCTCTGTGCCTGCGTGTAATCCTTCTTGGGATGGGAGCTACATAGCTGATGATTTCTGCGCATGCGTCTATACAGTAACTTCACCACTGCTTGCTTGCGAAGTTCAAGAGTGAGTGACCCAAAAAAAAAAATTCTCGTCATTTTTTATATTTATTTTCTCCACAAGCCTGCCTAAACCATCTTGATATTACGATATTCAATCTGTGCTGTGGCTTTTGACTGCGACACTGTGTGTTTGACTGCACATGGTTGATTTGTGCGCTTTTTATGTATTTGAGGGTGTGGAGATCAAATTATTATGATGACCTGCATTTTGAAAATAAGTAATTTCTTTGAAATACAGTACATTAATCCTTCATGCACCTGTACCCTGTATTCCCCTCCCCCAAGCACACACACAAGGCTCGCTCAAGAATTTGAACCTCTTATCGACAGACACCTCTCCAGAACGATTCCGTTTCTAAAGCTTGTCATTGTGTTTTTAATCGTCCGTCCCTAGGCGAGCATCACCTCTCTGCACCTGCGTGTAATCCTCTTTGGGATGGGAGCTACAGTACATAGCTGATGATTACTGCGCATGCGTTTGTAACTTCGCCACTGCTTGCTTGCGAAGTTCAATAGTGAGTGACTAAAAAAAATAATATTTTTTTTCTCCTCATTTTTAATTTTTATTTTCTCCATCGGCCTGCCTAAACCATCTTGATATTACGATATTCAATCTGTGCTGTAGCTTTTGACTGCGACGCTGTGCGTTTAACAGCACATGGTTGATTTGTGTGCTTTTTATGTATTTGGGGGAGTAGGGATCAAATTATTATAATAACCTGCCTTTTGAAAATAAGTCATTTCTTTGAACTACAGTACAGCTAATCCTTCATATGGCTGTACCCTGTACCCCCCTCCCTCACGCATACACACAAGGCTCGCTCAAGGATTTGAACCTCTTATCGACACCTCTCCAGAACCATTTAGTTTCTAAAGCTTGTCATTGTGTTTTTAGTTGTCCGTCCCTAGCCGAGCATCACCTCTATGCGCCTGCGTGTAATCCTCAAAACCATTAATTAATTTTCCTATTGTTGGCTTTGAGTGACCTCTCTGTATTCCTCTTTGGGAAGGGAGCTAGCTGATGATTTCTGCGCATGACTCACCCATCCACCCCCCCCAACCCTTTGAGGCTTTGTTTACGGTAACGCGTGTGCTAATCCCTTCTCGAATTTGATATGTAAATCTGATTTGCACAGCACTGTGAAATTGAGAGTTAAAAAACCCATAATCTTATTCACGTTTTCGGTGCAGTAAGTTACCAATTTTTGTCATTCTTTCTTTTTCTTTGGTGTAGGGAGTGGGTTCAATGATTATGATGATCATGAATGTAAATAAATATTTATTTTATTTTATCAGGAACAAAAAATACAAATATACAAATAATCATGAATAATACAAACTGCAGTCTTTATTCAGTTCTTCTGTAAGTTGAAAATTGAGGGCCGGTGGATAATCAATAATAATGCACATTGATAATAATATTAATTAATAATATATAATAATATATATAATAATATATTTTTTTCCGTCTTTATCTTCTTCCTCTTTATGTGTACAGTAGTTATAAATAATAATACATAATTATGCATATACACAGTTATACATAATTTGCTCGGTGTTCATGTCACTGTATCCCCGACGCCGGAGCAGGAGGGTGGCAGGGATGTGATGAATGGGACCTTCTACCGCCTTCCAACACCAAGCGCACCCCCTCCACCAGAAGAATTTGTGTACATGTATGCCGTTGAGGAGGAGGATAACATGACAACCCCGTCAAGACCACGCCAGGAGACAACACGGCGAGCAAGACAAGAGGAAAGCTTCCTCCCAGATAACCTACCCTTGCCCACTGCCACAAGCACACCCGCTCCCAGAAGCACACCCGCTCCCAGAACCCAACCTACATGCATCGATACGGTGCCCGACATCATCCTGCGCGAGCTGCCACGGCACTCAGGGAGAAGTATAGGGTGATGAGTGCTTGTTTAACCCAGAAGTATGGCATGTTAATTTTTAAGCACCACGTGTCCTACTTGGTGTACTGCGGGTGGTCCAAAAATGTCAACTACGAAGGAAATCGCGAAAAAAGGGCGCTTCCTGAAAATTTAAGAAGGACTATTGTGGAGGAATTTCAGCGCTATTTTTCAATTTCAGATCCTTTAATGAAAATTGTTCGAGACTCCATTAATGGCATTTTGCGCCATACAAGGCATCGGCCCTGGAAGGACAATCTGGTGGGGATTCAATTTGCGTGACTGTTCAACGGTTGTTTATTTTTTGTAAATGTTTTTGTTAATTTTTTTACTTTCTGTACTTTAATAAAGGAGATGTTGCGTTTTTTAAATTTTATGAATAAAGAATTTTTTTTAATAACACCATACTGTTGTGCTGTACATGTTTTGACTTTCTGTACTTAAATAAAGGTGATCTTGCGTGTTTTAACTTGTATTAATAAAGAAATGTTTTTACTTACTGTACACAAGACCTACACAATTCCAGTCCCAGAGGGCCGCAAACAAGCCCGGTTTTCAAGGTTACCCTTACAACCGGGCCTGTTTGCGGCCCTCGAGGACTGGAGATGTGCAGGCCTGACTGACTGTTCTGTACACCATCCGACTGTAAATGTTTTGACTTTCTGTACATAAATGTTTTCAGTACCAGTAATTGTGAAATAAGTGATATAAGGCGCAAACAACTATAAATAATAACAATTGTGAATAAATCTATAAAAAGTGATGTATGATGATTAAAGTCCAACCACCCAGCTCAAACCTCACTGGTGGGACCTGTTTCACGGGTTCCAAAGATTCAAGTATTTTTCTCAAACATCCAGGGGGAGCATAAGGGGAAAGAAATACAAATTTAAGTGCAGACGTTTCTATAAAGTGGAATGATAATGTCTTGGCTCGTATAAATGTATTACTCACAAGATGTACTGTATGAGTTAATCAGGCAATTGGCAAATTGGGTTGCCACCCATCTGTGATCTGGACCCCCCTTGTTAGCGATACCGTCAGCAGGATGGTGTATATATAATAGAGAGAGAACTACATAGTGCGATCAAAAAGTTACAACTTTATAATTTAAAAAACGGGTCAATAAAATGCGCACTTACAATGTGCCAGTAAAAATCATGCATGTATCTCACAAATGGAGAAAGTAGAAGCTCCCCGAACTGCTCACCGCCTCCCTCGGGTGTTTGGCTGGCTTTCTCTCACGGATCTGTGTGCCGGTTCAGAGCCTCCCTCACGGCGCCCGTCCAGGAAGATGACGTCACGGCTGCAGAGTTGGTCAGCTACGGGTCGCGTTTGAGTCCAAAATTGGTACACTCTACGCGTTTCGCCCAGCTTGCTGTAGCTGTTGTCGGCTTCGTCAGGAGTGTGTAAAGGTTGGGTGCAGTTGATACTTATATACCCTATAGACAAGCTAATCTATTCAATTAAACAATTAAACAATTGAGCAACCTGATCTAAGACTGTTATTGTGGGAGTGAAATTGGAACTTTCAAGTGATATAATCAATTGCTACGCATATGTTAAAATGTAAGTACAGATGACAATACATAAATGAAGAAATCAGAGAACAGACATTATGACCTTATGATGTTTCAAGGTACATATATATATAAAATTACAATGATATCCCAACTTGGGCAATATGAAATGTCATTAGACAATTAAAGTTTTAAATGGCATATGTGGATTTTTTTCCCTCCCTTTCTATAATCCTCAAGGAGCAACTCATATGAAAATAGATTGGGGAGATGGAGTTTGAGGGGTAAACTCTGTGCTCAGTATAAGACTGTTCACAACATTTTATAATAGTATTTTCTTACTTCTTCAATGGGTTTTTTATTCCCAAAGGTTCTAGCAACAATGCTCAGATTGCAAACAATGGGTCTATTAGAGTAGTATTGTTAGGAGTTAGTATATATGTGCAGTTTTTGGTAGGGTGCAATCTTCTGCACTAACATATATCTGGGAGCTAATTCGTCATGAAAATATGGCAGGGTATTGATTCCTGATGGCAGTTTAATGGCATCTTACTTTAGGTATATCTTGGTGGTCCAAATTTTATGTTTTATGTATATACATTAATAGATATATACATATCGCCACACACTCCTGACGAAGCCGACAACAGCTACAGCAAGCTGGGCGAAACGCGTAGAGTGTACCAATTTTGGACTCAAACGCGACCCGTAGCTGACCAACTCTGCAGCCGTGACGTCATCTTCCTGGACGGGCGCCGTGAGGGAGGCTCTGAACCGGCACACAGATCCGTGAGAGAAAGCCAGCCAAACACCCGAGGGAGGCGGTGAGCAGTTCGGGGAGCTTCTACTTTCTCCATTTGTGAGATACATGCATGATTTTTACTGGCACATTGTAAGTGCGCATTTTATTGACCCGTTTTTTAAATTATAAAGTTGTACCTTTTTGATCGCACTATGTAGTTCTCTCTCTATTATATATACACCATCCTGCTGACGGTATCGCTAACAAGGGGGGTCCAGATCACAGATGGGTGGCAACCCAATTTGCCAATTGCCTGATTAACTCATACATCTTGTGAGTAATACATTTATACGAGCCAAGACATTATCATTCCACTTTATAGAAACGTCTGCACTTAAATTTGTATTTCTTTCCCCTTATGCTCCCCCTGGATGTTTGAGAAAAAAAGTTCAGTACCAGTAAACCATACATCTGTTAATGTTTTGAATTGCTGTACACTTACTGTAAAATGTTTTTAAATTGTATTTGTAAATAAATGTTTTTTGAACTTACTCCACCAATAAAAGAAAATGTTGATTTGTTTTAAATTGTTCCATTGTCTCCTTTTATACTGTAACAAAATACTGTGTTTCTAGAACATACTGTACAGTACTGTAATGTATACTGTAGGCATGCTCAGTACTGTACATCACAAGAGTATTAAAACAATACATGCTGTACGGGTTTAGAATACACGTATGTACTGGAATACATGTAGAATAAATGCATACTTTTTATTTTTCGGGTTTATTATACAGTATATATAAAAAAAAAGTATTTTAAACGGTCTGAAAACATCAGCATACTGTTTCAGGTATTCTATCCTAATCAATAACAACGGCCACTAAACTGTAGACTCCGGTACGTGGTTTTTTAAATCCGATTCAGCAATGTGCAGGCATTGTAACACAAAGCGATATTATCCATCGAAATCCCTCCATTTGCCGTTTTCCGCATGAGATGACAAAGTTTTCTTTTCTGAGGAAAAACAAAAGTCAAAGTTTTACTGTAATAGTCAGTCAGTCCCCAAAAGAAGTTCCCACAGTCAGTCCCACCAATAATTTTCATGGGGGGCGTCTCCTGTTCACATGCGCATGCGCCTACTGGCGATGTGATGACACTCATATGCGTTTCAAGAAGGTTCCAATGCGCATGCGCCTAACTTTCCACCAATTGTGCAGTATCTACTGTAGAATCTGCTCAGCCAATGATATTGCTTACAGGAGACTCGCTTGACTGTGCATTGATATTGATATTTCAAAAACAGAATAAAATACGGCAACATTACTCACCATAGACTTTGCCAATCAGCTGGCACCGAGCCACTGCCAGTCCCGTATTCTTGATCATAAACGTAGTTGACAGGTGACAGTGGGACTACTACACCTGTAGTCAGCTCATGAGGCTGAAAATCGCTTAGGTACATGCAAGCTTGCTGGAATCTGTACGCGAAATCCGGCTCAGGCTGCAGGTGTCCGGGCGGGGACAGACAGCAAGGGTTGTCGGTCACCAGGTTTTCACTGATGGTCGGACCGTTATTGGAAGCCGGTGCTGGTGCTGGCGTATTGCTTGCCTGCGACTGACGTTTCTTAGTTGGTTTTAACATGACCTTTCGCCTTTTGAAGTCTCCATGATCATAGATACGGGAAAAACCCTGTGATTCAAACAAATACCCTCCAATAACATCGGGATCAATACGAAAAAAACATGGATCGATACATAACTTTTTCCTTATTGCACGCTTCCACACATGAGCATCTGGCGAAAATTTGTAAAAGTCATAGTTTTCGATAAAATACTGATAAATTTGAACAACTGTTGCCATCTTATCATCTGTTACATTAATCGCGGCCCATATTAAATAAGCGTATGTTCTGTCAGGTTTTTGGAACACGGACTGCAGTTGTGCACTCTCTGAACTCTCTGGACAATAGAACACCAGACACTGTGCACTCATGTCGAGACTCTCAGGGCAATAAAACAAGACCAAACACTGTGCTTTGTTTTGTAATATGAAAATGCCTAAATTGATACATTATTGTAACTACTTCAGTCCCAAGGCTAATTTACAATGGACCACTGTGTATTCTTTTAAACACCTGCAAGTCGACACATTACTGAAGCGCATGCGCATTGCAATTCATGAATATCTGCCATCTGGCGGATACGCTAATAATTGCAACCAGCTAAATCCGAACCATTATCAATAAACACATCAACCGCGGGTATGAATGCAACATGAATGCGGTATGAATGCGGTCAGAATGCGGCATGAACATGGTGAAGTGCGGTGAAGTGCGTGGCATTCGGAAAAAATTGAAGGTTTAATACAGGATAATATTCAGGAATACCTAATGGAAAACAAAATTATTAGTAATAGTTAGCATGGATTTATGAAGGATAGATCATACCAAACTAACATTATTTGTTTCTTTGAGGAGGTAAGTAGGAATTTACTGTAGACCAGGGTAATGCAGTTGATGTGGTCTACTTAGATTTTGCAAAGGCTTTTGATACGGTTTCACACAAGAGGTTGGTGTACAAAATAAAGAAAATTGGACTCAGTAATAATATATGCACCTGGATTGAAAACTGGTTGAAGGACAGACAACAGACTTGTCATAAATGGAACTTTTTCAGGTTGGGCTGAAGTCGTGATTGGAGTACCTCAGGGATCGGTACTGGGACCCCTGCTTTTAAACTTGTTTTTTAATGACCTTGAGGTTGGCATTTAGAGCAAAATATCCATCTTTGCTGATGATACTAAATTGTGTAAGGTAATAGAATCAGAGCAGGATGTAATTTCTCTTCAGAAGGAGTTTGAGAGACTGGAAACGTGGGCAGATAAATGGCAGCTGAGGTTTAATACAGATAAATGTAAGGTTATGCATTTGGGATGCAAGAATAAAAAGGCGACTTACAAATTAAATGGGGATAAATTGGGGGAATCCTTGATGGAGAAGGACTAAGGAGTGCTTGTGGACAGCAGGCTTAGCAATAGTGCCCAAAGTCATGCAGTAGCTGCAAAGGCAAACAAGATCGTATCTTGCAGCAAACGGGCAATGGATGGAAGGGAAGTAAACATAATTATGCCCCTTTACAAAGCATTAGTAAGACCACACCTTGAATATTGAGTACAATTTTGGGCACCAATCCTAAGAAAAAACATTATGGAACTAGAGAGCGTGCAGAGAAGAGCCACCAAATGAATAAAGGGGATGGACAATCTAATTTATGAGGAGAGACTAGCTAAATTAGATTTATTTACATTATTAAATAGGCGTCTAAGAGGGGATATGATAACTATGTACAAATATATTCGGGGACGATACAAGGAGCTTTCAAAAGAACTATTCATCCCATGGACAGTACAAAGGACTCGGGCCATCCCTTAAGTTTGGAGGAAAGGAGATTTCACCAGCAACAAAGGAAAGGGTTCTTTACATTATGGGCAGTTAAAATGTGGAATTCAGTACCCATGGAGACTGTGATGACAGATACAATAGATTTGTTCAAAAAAAGGTGGAAACTCTCCTACCATTGGGCCACCTGCGGTTTCTTCACTATGCACATGTATAGAACATCACAGGGGGGTTCAGTATTTTTTGAACAATGATCCCTCAGTACATCAAGGTCAAAAATAATTGATACTTTCCATCATTTCTTTTATATTAAAGCATAATTACTTCCCTTTTGAAAATAATTTTTATTTACAGATTTGTGGAATGGCCATGGGCAAACGGTTCACCAACAGCCATGCAAACCTATACATGGGGTTGTGGGAGGACCTACATGGGTGGGCTAGTGCTAGGCTGGGGGCGGGCCTCGTGTTCTATGGCCGCTTCATAGATGACATCATCATCATTTGGGAAGGAGAGGAACTAGAGTTATTCGAGATCCTCCAGATGTTTAACGTCAATGATATGAGTCTGGAGTTTACATTCGAGATCCAATCTAGACGTATTACGTTTTTGGATCTCGAGTTATTCGTTACTGATGGTGATGATGCTCAAATACATACCAAAACTCATTTTAAGGAAGTGGCTGTTAATGGTTACCTTCATGCGTCAAGTAACCATCACACAAAATGGTTGGAAAACATACCTAAAAGCCAATTCTATCGGATCAAAAGAAATTGTTCATCTCAACTAGATTTTGAAAGACAAGGTTATGAGTTAGTTTCCAAATTTATCGACAAAGGTTACAATAGGAATTCTGTTACCAATATGTTTAACGAAGTCA
The DNA here is from genome assembly GCF_040206685.1 of Ascaphus truei. Taxonomy (NCBI): domain Eukaryota; kingdom Metazoa; phylum Chordata; class Amphibia; order Anura; family Ascaphidae; genus Ascaphus; species Ascaphus truei. The sequence goes on from NC_134493.1 coordinate 9,424,582, forward strand.
AAAATATTGATCAAAATACACTTCTAACTGTATCTAAGAATAAGCAAAAAAATCATTCTTATCATCCTGAGGGTACTAGAGGTGATAAGGGACCCAAACAAGACATCTGTCCCAGATTTATCACCAAATACAACCAATCTGCTTCCAAAATTAAAGGTGTGTTGAGTAAACATTGGATCATTCTTAAAAGTGACCCCATTTTGGAGACTTCCGGTGACGTCACAGCCGATGGTCTGCTAGTGGAGGAGCTCCCGGCGCCCTCACCAAGATAAATAATAGAATAAGCTCATTCCCCACCCCAAACCCCCCGAAAATCGATCCCACCCCGAGAACTCACTCTGAAGAGATGGCAGGGAAGCCGCAGAGGAAGAGTCAATGCCCCGTCACCAAGTTCTTCGCTCCGGCGCAACGCCTAGCTGAGATCAGCTCCGAGGAGCAAGATGGCGCCGGAGAAGAACCGGAGCACGAGGTGCGCAGCGGCCGACAGAGCCCGACAGACTCAGATCCCCCCGTCCTAAATAAAGACTTTTTTGATGCCCTAATTATTAAAATGAGGAGGGGAGTTCAGGAGGACACGGAAAGGCCCTCCAAACCATCCGGGCAAAAGTAGAAGCACTGACGGAGCGGACGGAAGACCTGGAGGTCAAGATGGAGGTAGCCTCAAATGAACAGGCTGAGACACGCGAGGAAGTACTGAGATGTGGAGAGGCGATTCAGCATATACAGGACAAATTAGAGGACAGTGAGAACAGGGAGCGAAGGCAAAACATCCGCCTCAAAAACATCCCAGAAACTATCTCCCACGAAGAACTCCAACCATTCCTCCGCAGACTCTTTCTGCAGCTCGTCCCTGATCTATCAGATCATGACCTGCACACGGACCGTGCCCACAGAGCCCTGGCCCCGAAATCATCGGACCCAAATAGACACAGAGATGTGGTGCTGAGAATGCACGCATACTCTGCTAAAGACCGCATCATGGCGGCGGCCAGAGAAATGAGGACTGTGTCCATGGACGGGGCACAAATCCAACTCTACAACGACCTTTCCCAGATAACAATGAATAAAAGAAACGCGCTGCGCCCACTTACCTCCTACCTCAGAGACCAGGGGGTAAAGTATCGCTGGGGGTTCCCCTTCAAATTAGTGGTGCTCCGTAATGGCCGCCACCACACAGTGACAACCCCTGAAGGCGCTAAAACTTCTTGAAAGCGCTAGGGATCCCTCTCCCACCACAAAAGAGCAGCCGCCCCAATACCGCGGAGACGTCAGAGACGCCCCTACAAGAAGCCCCCCGAACATCGGAGAGACTGGCGAGCCAGCGCCAACGGTGAATCCGGATGATCCAGACAACTACGAGGCCCAAGAAAAACACAAGAGGCCCCCACAGTCATCCCACGCGGACCCAGAGGCCCTGAAGATATCAGCAAGCACCCAACGCAAGAACCCTCAGTGCACAAAGCACCCCTCTGGCCCCGAGAGGCCCCTCAACTCCCACCCCCACGAACTATCTCCCCCTCCCCGCCCCCCTCCCCCCAGTCCCCCCCCCCTCCAGTCCCCCCCCCCCCTCCAGTCCCCGCCCCTCCACTCCTCACCACTCTCCCCCTCCTCTCTTTCCTCCCCCCCCTCCCCCCCCGCCACTATCTAACCAAAGCCCTCTCCTACCTCCCCGCCCCCCCACGAGTAAAACGTCCACTCACCTTTTCTGTCTCTCCCCCGAGACCGAGGGGAATAGAGGCCCCACCCGTGGTGTCTCGGACTGCAACGGGAGGAAACGGCATCCGCGCTGCTCCTCCCCGGGCGCGGTCCTCTCGTGCCACTTACGTGCTCCAGAGCTGCACCAACGAAGATCCGGGCTCCGGAGACGCGGGTAGGCTGCTGCATACCTACACAGGCACACCTGGTCGGTGCTCCTGACGAGCATGTAGTGCCCTGGATTCCTGATTCAATGTGCCCGCACGCCAAGATAACAGAGCCAGAGACTCCTGCTATGGACACTGCAACCCAGGATCCGTTCCCGGAGCCACCCTTTCCCCCCCCCCCCTCTTCCACAGGGGGCAGGTTGTATAAACAGAAACTTCCCCCCCCCTCTCTCTCTCCCCCTTATGATGTACCCCGATATTCCCCAAAGGTATATAAGATATCCTACCTCTCTGGTTTTCCACGACCCCCCGAGTTCCCCCCCCCCCTCTCCCCTCTTACCGTCAAAACGAGGATATAGGTGTATAAGATCCAGACCCAATTGAACACCCCTACTGAAACTCCCCCCCCCAGAATTATAAGGCTCCCAACTGAACCCGCAATTGTATGGTCCCCCCCCCTGAACCCCCCTTGTCTCACCTTGCCCCCCCCTTCACCCCTCTCCACCCCGCATACTTCCCCCCACCCCCCCCCCCCCCTGAACAGAACCGGAGTAGCACCAGACACAACAGCTTACATCACAGCAATTAACATATCACATAAGCCTCAAGATTCAACCATACACCCCCAAACAACATCCCGGCACGAAACTAACCCCACCTCAGTGATAAATCCCAAATGCTAGAAAAGGCTATATACAATATGCCCCCCCCCCACCCCCCCTCTCTAATCAGACAAATTACTATGTTAGATAACCCCCCAAGTGTTCCTCCTGCCCCCCCCCCCCACGGATAGCTTTCAGCCCCCCCCCCCTCCCCCCCCCACCTACCCCCCTCCCCCCAAGAGAAGACCTGTACTATGCTTAAACATCGGTACTATGTTTATCCAGTCTGTATGGTTATATGCCAATGTATGACCAACTACTGACTGACTAGATGAAAAAGACATAATGCAAGGGACCCCTAGGCCTAGGAATGAGATTCCCCCCGAGAGCAATGTTTAAATAAAATGTCAAGGTCACGAATAATGTATGCTCCCTCCCCCCCCCTCTCCCCCCCACCTGCCCCCCTCCCTCCCCCCCCCCCCTAGAGGAGAAATGTCTTATGTCAAACAAACCGGTAATGCTACATATCAATGTATAAATGCTTAGCCAAACAACAAGGTATAAGAGTGACCTCGGCCTGGGAATGGAACTCCCCCCGAGAGTAATGTTTAAACCAGCTGCCAACTATGTGTATCCTATATGCTCCCACCCTCCCCACCCCCCCCTCCCATCCCCCCCTCCTCCCTCCTCCCCCTCTCACCACACCTCCCCTCCCTACCCCCCCTCTCTCCCCCCCCCTCTCTCCCCCCCCCCTCTCTCTCCCCTCCCCCCCCTCTCCCCCCACTCTCTCTCCCCTCCCCCCCCTCTCCCCCCCCTCAAAACCGAAATACTGCATGTATATCCACCTTTGCTTACTGCATATCAATGTACAATCACAAGGTTAATGTGGGAATCAACCTGAGGACATACCCCCACCAAAGAGTAACGCTGCCCTACCAGTGCAAACTATAAACACCAGACCCCCCCCTTCCCCCCCCCTCTCCTCCTCCCCCCCTCCCCCCCCCCCTAGAGGAGAAATGTCTTATGTCAAACCAACCAGTAATGCTACATATCAATGTATAAATGCATAGCCAAACAGCAATGTATAAGAGTGACCTCGGCCTGGGAATGGAACTCCCCCCGAGAGTAATGTTTAAACCAGCTGCAAACCATGTGTATCCTATATGCTCCCACCTCCCCGCCCCCCCCTCCCACCCCCCCTCCTCCCTCCTCCCCCTCTCACCGCCCCTCCCCTCCCTGCCCCCCCCCCCTCCCCACCCCCCCCTCTTTCTCCCCCCCCCTCCCCCCCTCAAAACCGAAATATTGCATATATATCCACCTTTGCTTACTGCATATCAATGTACAATCACAAGATTAATGTGGGAATCAACCTGAGGACATACCCCCACTAAAGAGTAACGCTGCCCTACCAGCTCAAACCATAAACACCAGACCCCCCCCTTCCACCCCCCTCTCCTCCTCCCCCCCTCCCTCCTCCCCCCCACCCCCCCCTCCCTCCTCCCTCCCCCCCTCCCTCCCTCCCTCTCCCCCCCCCTCCCCCCTCCCTCCTCCTCCCACCCCACCCCTCCCTCCTCCTCCCACCCCACCCCTCCTCCCCCTCCCCCCCCTCTCCCTCCTCCTCCCCCCCCTCCTCCCCCCCCCTCCCCCTCCCCCCCCCACCCCCTTCCCCCCTCCCCCTCCTCCCCCCCCCACGGGGAAACAAGAACGTAACACAAAAAAGGAAACAATGTTCGCAAAGGATGTAAAAGACCAGTTATAGTACTAACCGTAGGAGAGTAAGGCCTCCGTAAACCAGAGTTCTCCCTCCTTACTTAGACCCTTCCCCCCCCCCCTACTAGCAATAGGATGGGGGCGCCGGACCCTTCTTACTGGCTGCGGTCCGTGAGTGACGCCCCGAAAGTTCTCCTAGGGGTCTTTTTGCACCCCAGCCCCCTTGACACTAGAATGTCAAGAGGAACCTTTTTCGGGCTCCAGGATAGCCCACTCTCTTTCTTGTCCTCTTGTGTCTTCCCCCCCCTCCCTCTCTCCCCCCCCCCACCCCATCCTCCCCCCGTCGGCCCTCCCCCAACACCCCCCGCGGGAAAACCAGAAACTTCCCCCCCGCACATACACCCCGACGCTCAAACCAACCCTGACATGGAATAACTCAGGGACAGGGGCTTATCCCCGAGAACCCCCCCCCCACTAATGGCGTCGATCAAAATTATTTCCTTGAACGTCAAAGGCCTTAACTCGGTCCGCAAACGCAAATTAGCCCTCCAAGAATTTAAAAAGACTAAGGTGATATAATTTGCATTCAAGAAACCCATTATAACAATTCAGACCCACCAAACACATTTAACCACACGTACCCCCAAGCGTTTTTTGCTTCCTCCCCTAGCAAGAAAAGAGGGGTGGCCATCCTGATTAAAAACAATATACCATTTGCCCCGACGCTGATAACCAAAGATCCCGAGGGACGATATATATTACTCCAAGGCACGCTCTCAGGCTCCCCCATAGCTATCCTTAATATTTATGCCCCAAACGCCAACCAAACTCAATTCCCCACAGAACCTCCTTAGCACTCTCGACCAATCGACGCTCTCCTCCCTTCTCCTTGTCGGAGACGTAAATATGGTACTTAGTCCAGACCATGACAGATCAGGCCAAACTACTGCCCCATACTCCACCCAACTACAGACAAAAGCCCAAAAATTCCAAGATATCCTCAGAGAGTACTCTCTGACAGACATTTGGCGGGCCCAGCACGCGGGTCAGCGGGACTACTCTTTCTACTCAACCCCCCATCAGTCTTACTCGAGGATCGACTATTTTCTAGGCACCAATAATGTTCTCCAGGCATCCTCCCACTCCGAAATAGGCCCAATAACGTGGTCCGACCATGCCCCTATCGCACTCACCCTCTCTCTGCCTTTCGTCAAGTCATTAACATATAATTGGAAACTTAACGACTCGCTTCTCAACGACCCACAAGTAGTCAAAACAATTAAGCAAAAACTGCTCACCTTTTTCCAAATAAACAAAGGCTCAGTACCTTCGGCAGCAACTCTATGGGAGGCCCACAAAGCCACCATCAGAGGGGAACTCATATCAATAGCCTCCTACAAGAAAAAACTTAAACAGAAAGCCCAGAAAGAACTTACTGATAAAATCCTAGCGCTAGAGCGCTCACACAAGCTATCCCTATCAAAAAAGGTGTTCAGAGCACTCGAGAAAGCGAGATCCGACCTAAAATTGCTTCAACTTGACGAGGTAGAGAGAGCCCTGAAATGGACCAAACAGCGGTTTTACGATAGGGGCAACAAAGCGGACAAACTTCTGGCCTCCAAATTAAGAGGCATGAAAGCAAAGACCCAGATTACAAAGATCAGGACTAAAAGCGGTCTAATCTCTTATAATGAGAAAGATATCGCAAGTGAGTTTGCAGAGTTCTACACGGATCTCTACAACCTTCCCCCCACTGGCCACCCAAAGGATAACGCCAAAAATACCTCTGACTACCTAACCAAATGCAACCTCCCAACCCTCACACAAGAAGAACTCGAGTTCTTAAATAAGAAAATAACTCAAGAGGAACTAAAAAAAGCAATATCCTCACTTAAAATAGCTAAAACACCTGGACCGGATGGATTTACCAACGGTTATTATAAAAAATTTGTAGGCCCCCTGTCCCCTCACCTCCTAGAAATGTACAATTCCTTCATGCAGGATCAACAGATCCCAGACACTATGTCAGCAGCCAATCTGGCTATTATACATAAAGAGGGCAGAGACCCACTTCAATGCGGCAGCTACCGCCCAATATCCCTGCTAAACTCTGACCTCAAACTTTTCAGCAAAATTCTCGCAAACAGGCTGAATCCTATTCTCCCAAGACTAATTCATATAGACCAGGTGGGATTTGTGTCAGGAAGACAGGCCTCTGACAACACCCGCAAAATTATTGATATAATAGACCACGTGCACCTCAAACAATCCCAGGCCCTGATACTAAGCCTCGACGCGGAGAAGGCCTTTGACCGCATCAGATGGTCCTACCTCGACCAAACGATGGGCCGATTCGGCTTCTCCGGACCATTTCTGACTGGCGTACGGGCCCTATATACTAACCCAACAGCCCTACTAAAACTCCCGGGAGGCCGCTCCAACCCAATAAAAATACAAAACAGCACTAGACAAGGCTGCCCCCTCTCCCCTTTACTTTTCGCCCTATCCATAGAGCCCCTGGCCGCCCGAATTAGAACTGAACCCACTATTAAAGGTATCCCAATCGGAGACAGGGAATACAAAATATCCCTGTTCGCCGATGACATAATCCTCACCATGTTAGACCCCCTCACCTCCCTCCCTAACCTAGAAAAACTCCTCAACGAATTTGGCCAACTGTCAGACTATAAAGTCAATACTGACAAGTCGGAGGCGCTCAGCATCTCCCTACCGAACCCCGTTTGGTCAGCCCTACAAAAGAAATTTAAATACAAATGGAATAGTTCCCATATCAAGTACCTTGGAATTAAAATAGCGAGCTCATATAACTCATTATACCAAATTAACTACCCCCCCCTCTTCCGCCAAATCTTAAAAGATCTAGAGACCTGGCTAACCCACCAGATCTCCTGGTTCGGAAGAATAGTATCCACCAAAATGAATATCCTACCCCGTTTACTCTATTTCTTTCAGACCCTCCCCGTCCCTGTACCATTAGCAGAACTGAGGAATATCCAGGCCCATATCCTAAGGTTTATTTGGCAACAACGGAGAGCCAGGGCCCCACGGTCAGTACTCTTGGCCTCGAGGACGAGAGGGGGCCTGGGAGCACCGGACATACTCCGATACTACCAATCAGCCCAATTGAGGCAGGCGGTAGTATGGAACAGCCCCCCCGCCTCCAATTGTTGGCTGGAGATAGAGACACACCACGCATCCCCGAACACCCTCCCAACTCTATTGTGGTCCCCATCCCACAAAAACAAGAAATCGTTGAGACTTGGCCTCGGGGCTATGAGATGCACGTGGTCGACATGGTTAAAAACCAAAGGGAAATACGGCCTAGCTTCAACCCCCTCTCAATTGACCCCCTTATTCGGAAACCCGGACTTCCCACCCGGGTGTGCCCGAACCCAATTCAGCCAATTTCAAGGCTTAAACATCAGAGTGGTTGCGGATTTGCTGGAAAAAGACGAGGCCATGCCCCTCCTGGAACTAAGAGCTAAATTTTCGTCCCCCGATTTACCCACATTCCAATACCTACAGTTTCGACACTTCCTTAGAACCCAGTCCCCTACCCTAAAGTTCCCGCCGCGCTCCAGATTCGAGACCCTCTGCCTCAAAGGCGAATACCAAAAGGGCCTCATATCAGAGATATATAAAACGCTCGAGGCATCCCAGCCCCCCCCCCAATCACCTGTATATGCAGAAATGGAACGAAGCTCTAAATACCAACTTGGACCTTGAGGACTGGGAGGATATCTGGGAGGCAGCCACCAAAACATCAATTTGTTCCGTCACAAAAGAAAACATCTATAAAATATTATTTCACTGGTACCTGACCCCGAGTAGACTGAGCCAAATCTACCCAGGCACTTCAGATGAATGCTGGAGAGGTTGTGGTCAAAGGGGGGACATGTCCCATATTTGGTGGACATGCCCGGAGATCCAAAGATTCTGGTCCCGGATCCAGGGCCTCCTGACCGAGACCCTGGATATAGAAATACCCCTGGACCCGCTGACCTACGTGCTGGGAAAACCAATCGACAACCTCCCTGCCCCTGCTGCCAGACTCACAGCGGCAATATTGACGGCTGCGAGATGCTGTGTTGCGGCGGCGTGGAAGAAAATTAAAGCCCCCTCCAGAAGGACAGTGATCTCTAGGATAGACGGAATTATGACTATGGAAAAACTGACGGCAATGTTGAAACAAAAAACCCCACAATTTTATTCAGTCTGGGAACCTTGGCCAGGACTGCCAACCCCCACATAAACCTTACAGCAACACCCATCCCCCCCCCCCCGACCAACGAACCTCAAAATCCTTTTTCCCCCCCCCATACCCCCCCCGTCCTCCCCCTCTCTCTTCCCAAAGTCGTTCCCAACTATCCACCCTTCCTTTGTCTCCCCCTCTTCTTTTCATCTCTGAAAAAAGGAAAAGGGATTATTGTGTGTTGCTTACCTCCCCCATGTAATGTACATGTACTGCGCCGTATATACAAGTTGGCTTGCTAACCAGTTTCTGTTACATGTACCTACCCGCTGTATGACACCAATAAAGGAAAAATATTAAAAAAAAAAAAAAAAAAAAAAAAAAAAGTGACCCCATTTTAGGGCCTACCTTACCTCTCAATATACTGGTTAAATACAAAAGAGCCAGAAACATTAAGAATATTCTGGCCCCTAGCCGACTGAGGGATGGGACTGAGGGATGCTCCGATGTTTCTACTCAACATGCTGTAGCATAGATAGGTGAAAGTTCAAGAGCGCTCAAATGCCAGGTATAAAGTTCAATAAGTCCAAAAACCACCACCCAAGGAAAATAACGTAGAATCAATGTGTGTGAATAATAAAGCCAACAATTATGGGTAAACCCCTCATGTTGGGAACCAGGGTCATCTGGTGGTCTGTTCCCGGGGGAAGAGTTTGTGTAGAGACTGTCTTTGTGAGTTCCTGCTGGACGGTGACTCACGAGGGTCAGATCGGACCCGGTGGAGCTGCAGAGTAGTGGAGCAGAGGAGCGGAATCTCGCTGATCATTTGGAGCATGAGTATTATCTCATAAAATGCTTTTTTACCTTCGTTGTTTGTGAGTTCGATTTATGAGCTTTTTGGAAAATTATATATATTTTTGAACAGTAATGCACTAGGATCGGGTGCTTTTTTCTTTTCTTTTTTCTATGCAGGTGGAGAAGGGAGGTCGTTGAGCCGTTGAAAGAAGGCTGCCTGTATCCTGATTAGTGCTTTTTTCCCCCCTTCGCATTGGACTGATATTTTCATGGACTGAGAAAGACACTTTTTATAATCTGTATTCACACTTTTTTTATATAGATTTTCCACAGCACCATTTTTATATATTACAGGCATACCCCGCTTTAAGGACACTCACTTTAAGTATAATCGCGAGTAAGTACATATCGCCCAATAGTCAAACGGCAGTTCGCCCATGCGCCTGACAGCATGTCCTGAACAGCAATACCAGCTCCCTACCTGTACCGAAGCTGTGCACAAGCGGGGAGACTATAGAGCCTATTACAAATGCATTACAGATGCTTTATTTATAGCAGTTCTGAATGTATATGATGATTGCAGTACAGTACATGCATTGATAAGTGGAAAAAAGGGAGTGCTTCACTTTAAGTACATTTTCGCTTTACATACATGCTCCGGTACCATTGCGTACGTTAATGCGGGGTATGCCTGTATTTATATATACATTATTTTCATTGATTCATTACCAGTAGAGTTTATACTGTATTACCTTTTGATTTATTTTACTAGGTTGTTTATTTGTTTTATCAATTTTTTATACATACATGTTTTGTCATCATCACACACCCAAGTGCAGTCCCTTATTGTGTGTATAATATATATATCTATATATATACCAGCAAAGAGAAAGAAAAAAGGTCCCTATAAAAGCACTGAAGCAAAGGTGATATATAAATTGATTTATTAAAGAAACATGAATAACACAAAATAAGATAAAACAGTCCCCAAGGTATCCCTACACCATGAAGTCTGACCGAAACATAGAATTTTGTATTATTTATCTAGTTAGTCGCAGGCTTTAATGTTGTTGTTTTCAATATATATGTAACGGGTATTGCCTCTATCCCAATCACAGATACCGTGTGTGTGGGTGGAAACCTATGTGTTACCAGGTGTGGTGCAGTATACCTGTCAGGCTCACAGGAGGTCTGAGCCTCCGCCAGTGAGAGCCTGGGGTGAATCCTCTGGAACGTTCTCGGTTTCAGCGCCTCCACCTGTGTAGGGTTCTAGGGATGTAGAAGGTTGCCTACACAGGACCCGCATATACAATAACCACATACACAGGAATGTATATAACCACTTTACTGTAACGCAGAATAATCACACACTTATACTAATACTTCCCCTAGAGGGTAACTCCACAATATAACTCAGTCCCAAGTGTCTTTCACTCCACTAGGAGTGTACCTACCCACCACCGTGTACCCCCACACCGTTTCCACAGCCTAACCCCTTTGTCCCGTGGTCAGCCCTGCCACTATGTGTAATGATAATATGTATAGGATACGTTAGTGCACTTAGAAAGGTACCTGCCGAGCGCTCCTGCACTTGGGCCTGCAAGCAACTTCGAAAAGGATCTGCCGCTTGGTGATCCCATCTAATCTGGTGTTTCCTCGCACGAGGGTCCGCCAGGGGCGATCCCACCCTGGAGATAGTCTCTGTCTCTTTAACACAGACTTGAGCCCAAGTCTCTTCCCGGGAAGCGCAGCGTCCGCTGTGTCCCTATCTAACACTAGTACTACTATGACAGGGTCCCTAGCCTAGGGCCTGTCCCTGTAGCACCACAAACTGGGGAGTTCAAGACCTATCTGGGGCCCAGGGGGTTTCTGGCCTAATGCAGTGGGTCACTGACCCCTGCACTCACCTCCTTCCCCTAGCTCTTCCCCGCCTTGACTGACTAGCGTGGGCTCAGCGCGTGAAATGTATAAAAAACCCTGCTGCAGGGCAATCCTAAGCCCTATTGGCTCCCTGGTGTCACATGGGGCGCTGCTGAGGCTCATGGGACTTGTAGCCCCTTCCAAGAGCCTTCCCTGGATGGCTAGCGTTCGCGCGCTGCAACTGCGCATGCACCACTATTCAGGGCCGCCGGGGACTCACTGCGCATGCGCGAACTTGTGCAACATGGCGTCGCCCTGCACGGGAGCCGCCGGGGACCGCTGGAGCGCCGGAGCGCTCCCTGCTCAGCCCCCACCCTCCAGATTGGCCGTCGGGTCTGCCGCTTGGCTCCGGCAGCACCCACCAACGATCCCGGCCACGGAGGCAAGGGGGGGGGGTCGCAGATCAACGAGGGGTGACCTGGCTACATCTATATATATATAAAACACACAAAAGGGAGTCGCTCACACTATATATTGAAAAAGGCTAAACCAGAACTTTAAAAAAAAAGTATACAGATTGCAAAATAGTAAATGAAACTATAACACATACCAAAAAAATATATAAACAAGAACTGCTAAGGGATAGCAATAATATATAGTATGGTCACACAAAAAAGACTAACAAGATCCCTTAAAACAGCACTCTAAATAATCTTCCTGGTAATGCACAGGTTATTAAGAATTTATATTAGTGTTAGGGACCCTTGAGATGTGGTCTGCCGTGCAGTGGCTCAGGGGCTTACAACAATTTGGCCAAAATGTTAAACTAAAAGACCATTTTATTTAATAGATATCTATACATATATATTTAGGCACTTACCGTGTATAAGTTTCACTGGATGTGCACTGAGCTCTGTCTGTGTTTCATGTTCTGTCTCTGGTTTTAAATATATATTGCCATGCTCAGTAGCACTCCTCTGTGACACTTGTATGCTTATATATATTTTGTGATTATTTTGGGGGTTCAATATGAGCTTGTAGGTGTCCTGTATGTTTTAGCACTCTAAATATGCCTAAAGTAAGATTATAGAAATCAGAAACAAAAAAACGGGAACCAAAGTCAACTTGAAAAAATGTCTATGATTTTAATACAGTTACAGTAGAACACACTAACATTTAAAAACACACAAACACTGACGGCAGCCTGAAATATGCTAGAGAAAATAACACAAGCATGACAAGAGAAAAAGACAATCTGAGGACTAAATGCACAGTACTGAAAAGAACTAGTAACTAACAATCCTGATATGAGTAGGGATTCAGAACAGTAAAAAATGCAAAAACATCCCCACAGAATCCTAGCTGCATGAGAGGAGAATTTTTTTTATTGAGATCTCTATCTATATCAAAATGAAATCAAACAACTAAGGAGAGATAAATAAGTTGAAATAAACTTATGAGTGCTAGTAAAACAGCACACATTCAGAAAAATAACAACCAAGGGGGAGCAACAGGGGAGGGAAAAAGGATAATCAATATAACACTCAAACTCTGTGTTGGGATATTATACTTCTGGACATAGCATCGGCTCCAATGTTTAAAGGCCCAGGCTTGTACTTGAGGGTGAATTGATCGTTTGATAGTGCCGCTAGCCACCTGTGACCGGTGGCGTCGAATTTGGCGGAGGTCAGAATATAGGTCAGTTTGTTATCTGTCTGCACCTCAAAAGAGATTCGGTACAAATAGTCGTGGAGCTTGTCGACTGCTGCCCACTTGAGTGTGAAGAACTCCAGCTTGTGAACTTTGGTAGTTCTGTTCCGAGGGTGTCAAGCTTCGGCTCACATACATCACTGGGCGGAGGCCAGCAGGATACTTCTGATGTTATACAGTTCCTAGTCCATTGAAACTTGCATCTACATGCAGGATGTACGACTGCTCAGGGTCAGCATAAGCCAAGATGGGGGCTTCCGTGAGGCTTTTCTTGAGCTCGATGAACGCCTGTTCGCAGCCGGGGGTCCACTTGTCTCCGAAGGGTGTCCATGGGGTTTCAGCCTTCTGGCGAGGCTCCTCGGTATATATTCAAGAGGTTATTAAGGACCTAAGCCTTACTGGAGTACTCCTCCACGAATCGGCGATAGTAGCTGCAAAACCCCAGGAATGACCGCAGCTCCATTATATTGTCTGGTCTGGGCCAGTTTACTACGGCTTTGACCTTGGCGGGGTCAGTAGCCACTCCTTCTATAGACACTATGTGGCCCACGCAGGTGACTGACGTGTGGCACAATTGACATTTGTCCGGTGACAGTTTCAGGCCTTCCTTGCCCAGTCTATCGAATACCTTCAGGAGGCTTTCTTCGTGCTCTTCCTAGGTCTTACTGAACATGATGTCGTCTAGATAGACTGGGCATTCCCTGAGGTTCATATCCCTAATGGTCTTGTCTATTATCCTTTCGAAGGTCCAGGGGCACCGCAAATGCCTTTGGGCATGCGGGTGAACTGATAGAACCTGAGGGGACAGGCAAATGCTGTCTTCTCCTGATCTTCATAGCTCTTAGGTACCTGGTAGTACCCAGACTTTGGTCCAGCACGCTGAACCACTGGCTTCCTTACAGGGCGCTGAGAATTTCTTCTATCCATGGCAATGTGTACTGATCTGGTACCGTACACGGTTCAGGGTCCAGTAGTCTACACACAGGAAGATGGACCCATTCTTCTTACGTACTACCACAATCAGGGAGACATAGGGGCTGTGGGACTCTGTTATGATGTTTGGAGAGAAACCCGGGCGCTATCCCTGTGGAGCATCTGTTATGATGCCCGCTGTCTCCATCTCCTTCAGGACGTCCCTCACATCCTCCATATCTCTGGGAGCGATGCATCTGTAACGCACCCGGAAGGGCGTGGCGTTGCTCATCCGGATCGTGTGCTGGGCTTTTATGCTACTGCCCACATCCATCTCACTGGTGGAGAATACTTACCGGTGCTCCACCAATTCAACAGCTAGCCGCTTCTTCCGTGGGAAGGGTCGATTCCCCGAAGTCGAACTGTAGCCCGGCTGGCTCTTTTTGCACAGTAGTGGCTTTCACATGGGCCAGGAATTCCATGGGCGCAACTGGGTATATCCAACCAGTGCTTAACCGACGCCAAACCATATGGGGTGAGGTGAAATGTTCTGTATCGCCACTTTGAATCGATTAGGAAGGGCAGTCTTCCCCTCCATCTCTGGTACCACGCGGAACCCTCTTTTGGCGTCCTCTTTGGGGGTAGTCTCTGGGGAGAAATACCAGTCGGTGTCATCACGACCTGGGTAGTTGGGCACTGCAGCCATGTGCTTCACTCCTCCTGGTGGAATCTTGTTCAAACCCTTCTCTAGATTGAAAAATTGGTCGAATCCATCTTGGCGGAGATCCTGTAGCACTCCTCTTTGAAGATTGGGTGGATCCATAGGGAGGATAGGGGTAATTCCCCCGCCTTTTGCAGATAGACTCAGATCATAGCCTGCACCACATCTGCGTTGGTTCCCAGTATAATGGGGGAACTTGGATGTTCTCTGGGCTCGGGACATATTAGAGCCTCCACTTCCATTGGGTGGGTCTTGTTGGTGTTCAGTCTTTACTTGCACCACACCATCAATGGGGTAGTCTTCACTGCTAAATCCCTATAGTTTCATCTTCTCCACCGCCTACATAGGCAGATGTTTCAGGTGTGCGTCGTAGAAGGGGCGATAGATTATTGTCACCTGAGACCCTGTGTCCAGTAATGCGGAGGCATAGATTCCTTCAACCATGACTCCTATTATAGCCACAGGCCCCACTCAACTGTAGGCGTCCGGTTGGGGTGCCTCTTCAGAGTTGGGCGCTGGGGTGCTTTCCAAGGACGTGGAGGGCTGTCCAGTCATCTGCACTGTGAAGGCCATAGCTCTCGGAGTGGGAGTCATTGAATTCGGACAATCTTTTGCAAAGTGACCTTCTTGATCACAGGTTACTTTGGCCCACACTGACACTAGAGGTAAGGGTTGCTCTCGTCCTCTTCTAGGCCATAGACTCGTATCAATAGGTCCATGATCCTCTGGGCCGAGATGTCAGCGTTCTGGTTCCAGTGCCTGCTCACCATCGTAGAGGCGGGGGGTCGTAGACTCTCCATTATCCTTCGCCTCTTTACTGCCTCGGTGCAGAACCATTCTTCTAGCACCTTAAGGGTGTGTTCTCTCCAGGCCTCAAATCCTTCTTCCCCGACGGGAGTAGGTGATATCCTGGAAAAGGCTTTAAGTTTATGGTAATTTTGTGTTCTCCCCAATCCCACACTTCCGGTTGGCAGGCGACTGTTGACTTGCTCTGGGCTGGTCCCATACCCTCGGGAGTATGAGTTGAGAGGAAGGGGGGGGGGGGGTCAGTCTGATAGCGCAACACTGGCGTTGTTCCTAGACTTAGGGTTGCCATTGGGATAGGTAAATCTGAGTATATTAATGGACAACCCGTGGGCAGGCCGTCCGATAAATACAGGGCCCACTGGGCATTCTCTTCACGATTTCATTGCCCCCAGCTACTATTACTATGCTCCAACGGCAGGTAGGGTCCCATTTTTTGCCTATGGGCCATGGATTGGCTAGACCGGGGATTTTTCTTAGGCGGTCTCAGACTTCCCTCTGGGATGTGTCAGCTGGAACGTCCCCCACTGCGACCACATGGCAGGGAGGTTTGTGGAATGTTAACGCCCATTCGTGGATCTTCGTGTTTGGCTGGTACAAACATTGTTCTCTAATTTGATACTAAAATCTCGGGCACCCCAGCTCTGAGATCTCAGCAGCGCCTCCAAATGTAGCCCTCTTTCCCCATGTCTAAGGGAAACTACTCATGCTGCCGTTATCTGTGTGGCTTACAGGAGTCCTTGGCCTCCGCTGCTGGGAGCCTGGGGTGGTCTTGCTTCTCTGGTTACAGCGCCTCCACCTCAGAGGGATCCTAGCGCAGCAGGATAGACCCTCACAAGAATCAATACAGTCAGTAAATAAACACACAGGGTATATACATGAAGTATTTACTGAATACACACACAACGCTTATATAACAGACATACAGTATAATACAATAATGCAAGGCCCCACAATGTTATGCCCACACCTAAACACCACCCTGGTGGGACCCCCCCCCCAAGGTACTGAGGTGCACTGGGCACCTAACCACCCTTGTGTCATCAGAGCCAGGCCCACCCAAAGAGTGTGTGTGGAGTAGCGTTATACATACACTATACGCTATAGCGTGTATGGCCTTTGGTGCACTTTCGATACATTCCTGGTATTAGACCAGACCAGGCCGACTTGGCTGATGGATCCAACGAACCGCAACATGGTCCCACGCCGCGGTCTGCTGGATCCTCTCTCACCCTTGTCCTCAGGCATCCGCCTCTGGAGGGAGCTTCTGCTTGAGTGTGTCCCTGTAAATGTCTATCAGTGTGCCTGTGGTTTGGCCGCAGGCCGCAGCTCACAGCGTGGCATCCGTTATGGTGCACTATCACTAACACTAATGTGCTAATGGGAAAGAGTCCCTATCGGGGGGCCTTTCCTACAGCACAACAAGCTAAATGTGGTCGGGGTCTAGCTTGGACCTAAGGAAATATCTGGCCTAGTCCAGCGGTGCACTTCTCCCTGCGCCCGACTGGCGTGGTCTCCAATGGCTGACGGGATGTGTAGTCCCTTGCGGAGCCAGTAATGGCCACCGCCCGCTATCACCACTGCGCATGCACGAGGATTGCACTGCACATGCGCGTGCATTCACAATGGTGTCTCCGGCGCTCCCACTAACAGCCCACAGCCTCTACCAGAATGGTTCCCTGCACTAGCCGGGTCCTCCCGCAGCTCCGGCGGCACCAGTGTGCCTCTGAAGCCATCCTCCTCCCCGAGGACCAGAAGGTAAATGGGTAACCTGACTACATATAGATTATCTTGTCACTGCACTTTCTGCTATACATCCTTCCCATTGGGTACAAATAATTCTGGAATTCTGTTTAGAACTCCCCTTGATCTATTATTAGACATCATATTCATGGGGTGTGCCCCGATTTCCCTTGGTGCCCCCTCATGCATTTTTATTATTTTAAATGTTTTATATTTGCATCTGCATTTTTATTATAACCATATTATGAATTATCAAATATATATTTCTAGTTTTATTTATGGTTGATTTTTTATACTGTATGTGTATTTATCGCATTTATTGTTTGCTGCTTATGTTCTGTTATAGCTCTAATAGAGGTTAAAATTATTTGTACATTTTAGGAAGTGCATTGGTATTTTGTTGTAGTGTATATTTTAGTATTTTTATTGCCTTCGATGCATTTACTGGCTTCTGTCTGTTCCTCGCTGGGACTTTATCTAATCACTATCAGCAGAACCAACTTGTATACTAGTTGCAAGGCAAACCGTTTAGTATTTGTATCACCTATTTCAGAGCCTTTCCTACTCCTTTGCAAAAATCGCTTCTAATGACAAGAAGCATCAGGATTTGCATACAACGATGACGTCATCACTCAGTTAGCGTGACGCGGCCGTGTCACGCTCAGAGCACCTTGGAGGCCATGTTCTAATAATCCTGTGAAGAGCAGAGCCTGGAGCTTCCTGAGAGCCGTTCGGAGGCACTACTCAGTCTCAGCTGTTGCTGCTCTTTTCGAGGAGGACTTCGACTGTGGGATCGCATGTCTGGCGGCGATTTTCACAACTGACTATATTTTATCTACCCTTGTGAGTGAGCCTTTTCCCTCTTTTTCCCATTACCACCGTTAAATGTTTCTTTTTTACGCTTTGGTGCATGCACTTTCTTTTCACTTTCCCTCATACATGTATATACCATGACACCAGTGATATATTGTGACCACCCCAGGCTCCCAGTGATATACCATGACACCAGTGATATATTGTACACATACATATATATATATACACATACATATATATATATATACACATACATATATATATATATACATATATATATACATATACATATACATATACATATACATATATATATATATATATAGATACACAAAAGAATACCGCCTCAACACAATATATCACTGGTGTCCACAAAACTGTCAATGTATAGTATAAATAATACTAGACAGTGGTGCTAAAGGTTGAAATAATTATATAGCAACAAAAAAAGCAACCTTACAAAAAGCACACGGGCATACCAAAGAAATGTAACCAATGAATTTATTATAGTGGGTTAAAAACAAGGGGTGAAGATTAAAAGAGGAGGGGGACTCACATCTACCATACATGTATAGCTAGAGGCAAGGGTATAACAGTGGAACAATTTCCAACGCCAAATTCAAAAGACACAAGAAGCTCTAAGTTGAGCAAACATGTGTATCAATTGCACACACTGCAGATTAGTGCATGTCCAAAAAAGGGTCACCTGATATTACAGGCAAATAGCTGCAATAAGTGGAGGCATAAATGGCACAAGTATCAATATTGTATATTGTACATCACCACTTAAAGCATAGGTGTCAAGAGCAAGAAATAGCCATGGCCTCTTATCAGGAAAGAAAGGTAGGGGTCCCACTCCACAAACTCCCACTCCAACACGTTTCAACTTAAAGTGGTCTTCTTTGGGGAGTGGTGAGGGGAGAAGTGAGCTAGAATTTATAGGTGAGGTTAGTCAAGAGAATTAGCGCCAAAAATAAATGTAATATATAGCAGCTGTGGTAAATGGGAGTACTCTCCTTAAAGCACAGCGTCCTGATTGCTGTGGAAACACAACTATTGACCTCATTGGTCTAGGGGAGTCATGTGGTGCACATCTGATCCTTTCGTGTCAAAAACGGAATAAGACGCAATGACGTCATCGCGCATAGCGCGTCATTACGTAGGGTTACCATAGCAACCATAGAAGCGTATTATCAAACGGGCACCAGCCCAGATAGAGGGGAGCAGCCAGTGCTACACTTCTGTAAAATGAATGGCCCTACTGATCCTCCAATAGTCTATCACCCCAATTTAGCACACATCGTGGTATACATTGTACAATCGAGGGATGACGCCGATGACGTCATCACGCAATGTAGGTCATTGCGTGAGGTTGTCAGGGGGACCGTACAAACATAAAATGAACAGGTAGTAACTACGGGAACATCGTAGACCAAAGGAGCAAGTATTGCATACATTGTGGTATATGCCAAGTGGGAGTATATATTATATAGTAACCACAGGAGAAATATATTTGCTAATCAGCCATTGGTCTAGGAGAAAACCCCCTAATTATAGTATACACTAGAGAGTCGAATATTATTATAATAACAGACAATATTTAAAGTGATTCTAAATACAAGCAAAAATAGTAATTGTCAGCTAACAAAAATAAATAATATTACAGGAAGATGTGATAGCAAAACTGTATATAGGTACATAGTATAAATCGATATTTTCTTAAAAAAGCATATGCGGGTTATATAGTCCAAAATCTTTCAAGCAAAAGGATAAGGATAACATAATATGACAATGTAGTTTACTTAAGATACACCGGGTCATATCTTCCAAAAGGTCTTAATAGGACATCATCATAAGAGCCAAGGAAATTGCTTGCCATCACATAGTCTTAAATTGAAAAAGTTATCTTGAAAGTACTCCATGTTACAGCAAGCATGAAAAGTATCCATCGCATTATCCAAAAGTCCTGGTCTCAGTAGATAGCAGAGTCTAATAAAGCTCGCACATAGAGGAGTGCGTAATCCATGTTCACACGGCTTTGTTCGTCGTTGAATCTTGATTGGCTCATGCATCGGGAGTAACGATATCTCAAGGGCACCAGAATAACCCAGATATAGGATGGAGTATCACAGGTTGAGGTGACATCAGGAGAGATGATGTCTCAGAGGCACAAAGGTAGTCATGCTGCGACTCTATTAATTCCCCTGCTTTTTATAAATAAATAATTCCTCTCCCTGATTGGTCTGACGCGAGGAAGAGGGTCGGCTGGCAGCTCTGGGTCAGCCTCTCTCTCACCCCTCCCTACTCCCTCCCCTTGGTCGCTGGGTGCTGCCGGTGAGCGGTGGCTGGGGGGGGGTGCAGTAGGTAGTTTGGGTAACCACCCTGCAGGGAGGGGGCGGAGAGCCAGGCGTGGGGGTCGGTGCTCTCCAGCAGGTAGACCATGGAGTGAGGATCCCTCCCTAGCAGCCCAGCCTCGGAGGGCAGGTCCTTCAACTCGCACCAGTGCTACAGCCGAGACATGGCACGGGCATGCACCGGGGGGCAGAGCAGGTCCGGGGGGCAGCGCCACTTAGCCCAGGACTTTTAGCTGATGAGCACAGATCTGCTGCAACTCTTCTTGCTCTGCAACACTGGACAGAGGAGATCCAGGTGCAGAAGAGATCCAGGACGCTGCAGAGCCAGGTGCAGAGGTGTGCTGTGTGCTGATGATGGTGAGTCCCCTCGCTGTGCTGTGTGTGGAGGTGTCTGATGATGTGTGTGCTGCTGATGATGATGAGTCCCCTCGGCCCCCCTGGCGTGTCCCATGCGCCCCCCCTGGCGTGTCCCATGCGCCCCCCCTGGCGTGTCCCATGCACCCCCCTAGGGTGTCCCATGCGGCCCCCCTGTCGTGTCCCATGCGGCCCCCCTGGCGTGTCCCATGTGGCCCCCCTGGCATATCCCATGCGGCCCCCCTGGCATGTCCCGTGCGGCCCCCCTGGCATGTCCCCCTGGCGTGTCCCCCTGGCGTGTCCCGTGCGTCCCCCCTGGCGTGTCCGGTGTGGCCACTGGCACCTACACTTAGATTTCTGT